>NW_015546094.1:943978-958652 GCF_001515605.1 Sinocyclocheilus anshuiensis | reverse complement strand
GGGGTTCCAATAATTATGAACGGCTTTTTTTGCCTGATGTATTAATGTTTCCATTATTTAATTCTTGATGTTTAAGTGGATTGATTGATTGATTAATTATAATCACCTGATGTATGTCATCTGTTATATAATCACTGAGAAAAAAAATTGTCACTCTGACAAAGGCAGATAGCCAAAACGTTTGTCTATTTTATCTCCAGCCTTGATTCTAATAAAAGACTTAATGACTGCAGACCAACCTTTATAACGCTTGTCAACCACATGACAAAAGTCCATACGTGTGCAACTTACCCATCCGTACGGATGACAGAATGGGTGTCTGGCTCAGGGAAGAAGGCGGCATGGTAACCACGGTGACTAACAGGAAGCGGAAGTAAATCGACAGCAGGAGCGCTGGCAGTTCCGGCATCTTCTACTGCTCCTCATGGAGATGCCTTCTGCTGCCTATAGCACCCCCTAGATGAACACAGAAATGAGATGAACTTTGTTATACATGAGCACTTACAGATTTCCATCAGTTTCTGTCTAGACTACAAAAACAGCTATTGCACATTTCCACCAAAGATACAGTTCACTGCACACACATTGACCTTTTGTGACAACTTGCCCCGGTTGTAGACAAAACAATTGGTCAAGCAACAAAAATATAAAAGGTAACATAAAATATCAAACCATTGTTTTGGGCATTGTTTTGTTTTGACCTGACATTTATTAAACGTTTCCTTGTCCTGAGAACATAGTTCAACCTTTGCCTGAATATATATATGCCAGTGTGGTTTTATTGTGTTCAGTTGATTAACAACAGATCATACAAAACTATAATGAAACTGACATTTTAGTTTGAAGAATAAAATTCACAAAATACTTTTATTTAAGACGGTTTTAAATTAGATGTTGGAAACTAACATACAAAACTACTGCTAGGCTAACAATAATATTTTTAACCGAACTTCTGACTCCAAAACCTATATAGTTACCAAGACAAAAACTTGTGACAACTTGCCCCACTCTGCCCTATATCATCATGTCTTTGTGAGATATACACTAATGTTCAAAAGTTTTCAATGTTGAAAACAGTGCTTCTTAATATTTTTAGATATCAGGTAGAATGCTGAAATGTGATACATTTTTTCAAGATTGTTGGATGAATATAAAGTTCAAAAGAACAGCATTTATTTGAAACAAATCTTTTGTAACAAATATCTTGTATGTGTGAAATACTGTCACGTTGTAACTATGCATTCAGTTTAATGCATTCTTGCTGAATAAATGTATTAATTTACACAAAAAAAATAAAATAAAATCTTACTGACCCCAATCTTTTTGAACGGTAGTGTACTGTATGATGCTTTTTTGTATGACACAGTTTGGTGTTATAATGGAGTGGACAGTGATGTGCGAAGCATCGCCACGAATAAGGGAATCATGACAGTTTGCTGACGCAGGTCACGACCGTGTCACACACATCTCTAACAGCAGCACAGGGAAATCACACGGACATACAAACACCTGATGTGCAGTATATGATTCATACTCACTCTCCCACACACACACACAACTCAAAGCAATCTCTGTGAACTCTGACCTTTACAGACCTAACAGGATTTATTTGACCACAGGGAAGAAGTGATGGATGTACTGTTTCATTGTTCATCTCTTCTCCCCTCTTTCTTTCTTTCTTTCTTTCTTTCTTTCTTTCTTTCTTTCTCTCAGTCACTTTGGATGTGTCAGAAGGGCACGAAAAGTGAGAAAAAGAGGAAATGAAAAGACACAGCATGTGTTTGAGGAAGCCATTATTGTTCCACTGTAATTATTGCAGGCACATACTAATGACCAGTGTCGCAAATATAAATCTAAAGTTCACACCCGCTGTTTTGCATATGCGCACGCCTGAATGAAGCGATACTTGACAGCCGGCAAGTAAACTGTAAAATCTAAATTATTTAGGGGAGAGGGTGGGAGCACAAAAGAAAGAGGTGACCAGAAATGAGGAGAAGGGGACTTAAATAAAAAGCAGGGTAACGAAAGGAGAACAAAGAACGAGAGAAAGAAAAAAGAATGAAACATAGAGAGAAAAGAAGACATTGAGAGAGAATATGCTTGAAGAGGAAGCCTTCGGGGAAAGGGAGTAGTAGATAGCAGCCGCTTCATTTGTTTCTTCTTCATCTTTGTAAGTAAGAAGTGAATCTGACAGTTATAATAATAGCAGAGTGATTCATTCTCCTTAATTGATTTGGATTGTGAAATGAGAGTGCTGGATGCAAGCATTGCCAGTACCGGTTGATACAGACACATTAAGATGTCACCAGGCTTCTGTGAGATGAAGAGGAAGCATCGAGGAAGCCTTTTCCCTTCTTATCTTCGCCTTTTCCACTTGTGGAAAGATTCCAGAGCGGAGGCAGGAAAAGACACCCGTTATGTGTCCCTCCTGGCACTCCATGGGCCGAGAGCACAAGAGCGTAATAAAACCATCAAAAGCCCTCTTCATCAGGGGTCTGAAATCATCAGCGAACGCAAACACACACTGGCGTGCTGAGGGGCAATTCACCAAGAATGAATTGCACTCAATGACGGCGCTTTTTATTTGCACACGCTATCTGCGTGATTCACTAAAGTAAATACATAAATCTGTTCAAGCCACAAATGCTCATATAGGCTTCTTGTGGGTCGGTTCGGAGTGCTCGGATGTGGAGGATGCAGCAAACTACTACAATCTGTCACACTTTACTGGAACTGTAAAACAGCCGTCTTCACCACAACACAGTATCACTGTCAAAATCTATTTATGTTAACTGAAATAAAAAGGTACAATATATTCTCAGAATAAACAGCTGTAAGTGAGGCAGTACCAAAATATCTGTCATTTAGGTGTATGTACACTTTAGTGTATTTCTATCATGACAACTCTCGGAAGATTTTAGCATGATAATGTACATGACAATGTTAATGTATTTGGTCTTGACGGAATAGATCTGCTACGCTGCTGCTGCTGCTACCAGGGGCAGGGGCTCAAGTGGAAAAAAGGACACTTCTCATATTTATTTTAATTTTTTTTTTCTAAACAAAACGTTAAATATATTAAGGGTGTGCGATATTGACAAAAAATATATCTCAATATTTTCTGGGATTTTATCTATAATGATAAGTGGTGATCAGTTCACAGCAGTGATAGAAATTAATCTTTTCCAATAAGTTTAAATTGATTTTTACCTTTTATAGGCATATTTACCTTCATAAAGCCATTTTTTAAAAGTGTGCATCATCTTTTCAGTCAAATTCTTAAACTGAATCAGTCAATTAGAATGATAAGTAATTTGGGCTGTTACCAAGCAAATTAAATCAGTATTGACAAAATTCATCTTTGCAATGCAAAGAAAACAGAAGCTGCATTAGAAGGGGCATTTAGATGCATTTACACACCGTTTAATGCAGGACCTGAATGTATTTAACCTGCAGTTACAAATGCATTAATACTGTTTTGATATAAACGTTGAATACTGATATTTGAATTTTTTTTTTTTTTAAAGAAAAAGAAAAGATACTTTAAATGTGAAATTAAAACTGCCAGTAGGTGGCAGCAAGTCACTGTTAATAAGTGAGTCATTGTGATTGAACCGAATCATTTAAACAGTTGATTCATTCAGGAATGAAACAGCGTCATGTAGAGATGCAAATTTGAATTATATTTGTTGGTGAAATAGAGCAAAAACAGGCAATATTGTGTCTAAAACGTAAGTGTCTTAATATTAAATTATTGTTTATTGAACTGCTGTATAAAATCAATATCACATTTGTAATCATGCTGCTTTTTGGTGGAAAAAACGGCAGTCTTCGCGTGATACTGATTAACTATATGGAATGATATAAATATATACATTTCTGCCCCCTTATCTTGAATTTTGTGATCATTCTAAATGTATTTCATCACCACTCACCTCCACACCAAGACAAACACAACTGGAAAGGGAGGGAGGCTCTTTGCCTGTCTGTGATGTGCTACACTGCATCGACAGAGTCTCAACATTTCTCGACCCGACCTGATATTTTTTTTTATTTGTTTGACAGGGAAAGCTGTGACAGGGAAAACTTCCCAGAAAAAAGGGCACTTGCTCTCGAGGAAGAAAAAGGGCATGTGCTCAAGCCCCCTTTGATGTCTATGTGTGCACGTGCCTGGCTGCTACTGTTGGTTATTGCTGTTGTTGTAGATTGTTGCTGCTGCTGCAAAGCAAGTACAGGAAAGTGCTACTACCAATACATACACTGATACGGTGCTGTGAGTATTTAAGACATACTGCTGCTGCAGAAGTTGCATATATAATAACCTGTAGCAGATCTATACAGGTGGAGCTGGGGAGGTGGAGGGTTTCAGAGGAACTCTGAAAGCGTGCTGCGAACTGCTCTAGTGGATGCTAACCAGCCATTTAAATGTAGAGCAGCAAGCTCATTGGATCCGTAAACAACATGAACCAATCAGCTTGTGCCAAGTAGTTTAATGCTGTGAATATCATCAGTTTGAGTTAACGACCCATCAGCCTTCTCCATCTAGAGTTTCATGAAAAAACTTGGCATGTAGCTTTATGGTACCAATAGGCACCTTTTAGGTGTAAATAAGGCATGGAGGTGTCCTTTTGAAATGGTGCTGCTGCAGTGAGAGCTAATATACTCTAATATATTTTATTTTCTAAAAATGTAACACAACAAAACTGAAACTAAACTGTCTGTTCTTGATTCCAGAACTAAAACTAAAAATGACTACAAATTAATTTTAGATTTTGATACATAGTATAAAGTTTGAAATCTTCACAACTTGCCTGTATTAAACATGAAACAGCATCACTAGTCAGAAATAAAAGTATAATATACTGACATGGTTAACATCAGTTCATTAACTTTGGAAGCCTTCATATACAGTATTTGCCATTTATATATAGTAAGAAAAAAAACTAAAACTAAAATTCTGAAAACTGAAACTAAAAGCCTAAAAAAAAACTAAATCTAACAAAAATTATACCAAACTAAAAATAAAATAGAAATAAAACCAAATTAAAAATTGGCTTTAAAAATGTTTTTAAAAATCTGCTTTCCCATGGGCAGTAACAGCATGACATTTATGACAATGCAAATAACGCTGACTTATGTGAATAATGTAAAATTTATAATTGTTATAATTTACAAAGCAGACATGTTAGTCCTGACAAGAATGACAGTGACTTAAAATTCATATGCATTTTCTGATCTTTATATTCGGTTTCTGGAGTTTAACTTATTGAGTTATCAATTTTTTTGCACCAAAAATGTTAAGTACAAATAATCATTTTCCATCCTCATTTTCACTCTGTCAAAAACACATACTACTGTGATAGGTAAAGTTCACTGCATCCTATCCGCAGTCTCCCCCACAACATGTTTGACGTGTTTTATGATGGTCAAAGATAGCCAGCACTGTAATTGAGCTCAAAAATCAACGCAACCACAATGTTTGCAACAGTCTGTTTCAGCATGGTAATACATCACAAGGGATAAAATCTATTATAACGTGTTGTCAGACTGCTATAATTAATTGATATTTAGAAAAAATGGCAACATGTTGAGAATAATTAAGAAAAAAGTCCTTTGTGATGTTAGAAGAACAAATGAAAAACATTCTAATTCAGTCACTGAGGCATGTCATTAAAAATAAATGTCAGCCAATAGATTGATCTTTTAGAAGGGAATGCATAGTTTTTTGAGGTGCTTGTCTACATCCAGGGACAAAACAATGTGGATGGTCTCAAAATCTTTCCCTCACAGCTGTATAGTACTTGTGATTGATGGACAGACATGAGTTAAGAGCACATTTCCTTAAATCAAACGTTAAAAAGTTAAATCTGTTTATCATATAAAGTGACTGTATCTTTTTACAAGGCTTGGATTAAACCCCTTGATTCATATGGATTCGTTTTACGTTGCCTTTATGACTTTTTTTTGGATCTTCTATGTTTTGGTTCCCCGGCCTTTCAATAGAGGGACAGAAACATCTCAGATTTCCTTAACAATGTCTCTAATTTGTGATAATCAAAGTCTTATGGTTTTGGAACAGTATATGAGGGTGACAGAGGATGACATTGTTTTCATTTTTGGGGCATTTAGACGACACTCATGACATCACAACTGGGGAGATTTCAAATCTCTTTCAAATTGTGTTTTAGAAGGCTGGAAAACCAAAATAAATTGGGGAGGTTAGCATTAAGGTTTCATCCTGAGGCAGGATGTTTTTACCGCAAAGTAACTTCTTATACGTGTAATTATCAAAGACATTCACATTTACGCCCATTTAATGTAAATATGGTGCAGTGCAATTTAAGCAAATTTAGAGCTTGGTTAAACTACACTGGCAGATGGTTAGGAAATAAGATGTGGGGTTTTGCGCTGAAATACCACATTCAGACTTCCTGAGTCTTCTCCCAATGGGCAAATCAGTCAGAAACAGCTTGTCTCCCTAATTCTCTCCATCTCTTCTTCTGTCAGTTGATTCAGTGTACTTCTGCCCTCCTCTGACAATCTTTCAGCGCTTTGAGCCTCTTACTTTGAACTTAACCCACCCTGTAACATACACACCCATGCGCTCTCTCACTTATACAAAGAGAAAATCCACCAGCTTGACAGTCGATCCTTCCTTTTTCTTGCCTCCTTCTGATCCTACATGTCTCTTTGCATTTCCACCAACCTCTCTCACAGTTTCACACACATTTCCATGCTTTTGAAACAGGGGGATGTTTCCACTAGCTGTCCTTTTTGACAACATGGGTCACTGATGCTGTTCACACGTAACACACAACCAGTCCATGTGTGTTTTGACAGATCTGCTCTTCGACATTGACAAGGCCTGCCCTGAGGTGCAGCACAAACATCTGTGTCAAATCCAGATTCGTCACAGACACACGTGCGCACACGGATGAACGGATGGACGAGTGATCGGCGCAGGCCTTGGACTTTGTTCACAGGATGGTGACTTACCTCACAGCAGAAAGCAATTCGCTCTCTGCCCACTCACAGATAAACACCATGCAATTAAGAATCTAATAGTCACGCCAGTAACAGACCAGTGTTTTGGCAGGATTTGAAAGATGCAGGTGTGGTCGATTGCTGCTGAATATTTGATGGCGTTTTAACACTTTTGGGCTGGTACATTGTAAATATGTGATAAGATATGAAGATGAAAGGCTTATACCGATGTGAAATCTTGTTCTTTGTGTCAGATGAATGATTTAACCGACCCTGCTGTGCCAACAGATTTAAATGAGAGCATTTCAGCTGTACGGCTCTTCAGCATTCCCTTTGGCAGAGTAAACAAACACGATGATTCCTCATGCATGACGTCTGTAGATGCTCTCGGGAGCCACGGCACTTTCAGGCTCCTGAATTTATATGGGTGTGCAAGGTGCAGACCGCTGTAAACACGTGTAAAGCGTAGCATAATGATAAAGGACACGGACGCAAACACAACTGCGCTTCCAAGCCTGCAGATTACAAAACAATGTCAGCAAATCTGGTGATGAATATGCACACTTCATTACAAAACAAACACATACTGTGGGATTTAAAGAGCACATATCCATTCAAACCAAGTGGATGCTTGCCGTGGTAGAGCCATGTGGATTTCAAATGCAACTTTTAACAAAAAAGGGATTTTTGTTGTAGGTAAAAAAAAATTTTAATCTAAATTACTGTGGCATAAATCATCCATTCACATGTCTAAATGTGGTCACACTTCATTAGCTTCAAACTGAAAGTGCTGTCATCAGCTACCCACACTCTTGTCATTTGAAACGTTTAACTTTCAAACTTTTTCTCATGGAATATAATGATGTGGTTGTGCAACATTCAGAAATAAATAGAGAATGTTTTTTTTAATTCAGTTTGAACTTGAATGGTGGTACAATACCAAACAGATACAGAACTGAAATTCAAGGAAATTTTAAGGAAGTACAATTAAAATGAACTGAAATTCAAAAACATCCATATAACCTCAATAGGGTGTATATTGGTAAAGTGGGATGCTTTTGGAGATTTGAATTCTCTTGCACTCAAGTCAACTTTGAATGATGGTTTTGTCTTAAAATTGAAAGAACTTTAAAAAGTCTTGAAATCTGAAGTTACAGGCCTTACGAACAAACAAAAACTAACAGAGATGTTTGAAATGTCACTAACTTTTTGCTGGGTGGAAGAACACTTTATTCACCAGAACGTCATTAATTGTTGAATTAATCTGAACTGTAAATTGCACTTCCTTTAATTCCAATTCAACTTCATGTGGGATGTGGACCATTTCAATTCCAATTTATTAATTAAAAATTAACCAATACTTAAATTCAGAATTTTGCTGAACCAATGACTGTCAAGCACAGTTGTATTTTTGTATGTTTAAGAAAAACTGTTAGGTCTGGATTATAACTTATCTACTTACTTTGGTTAAGTCTTATCTTGCCTAGGGCACCAAGTGAGCCAGAACTGCCACCGGTGCCACCTCAAATACATATCAAAAATAAGTGCATGATGTGCCTGTCAGTATGTTAGAGCAGTAACTGTCAGTGTGTTTCAACGGATTACACTCAACCTTTACAATCACCAGTAATATTAATTCATATGAACTCTTCATTAAACATTAGGCTTTAGAGAAAAGGCCACTTATTGCTTGTTGAAGATGAAGTCGCAGCTCAACCAATGGTTTCTATGATACGTTGTGACATTCATTCTGTCTCTCCTGCTCTCTCTAATACACACACGATCACACACATATTGACACCAACATTAAATGAGTCAGATGACATTAGCTCTATCCGTCCCTTTCTCTCATAGCCAGATTATGCTGCCGTGGCAACAGGGTAAGATGGGAAGAAAAAGAGAGAGAGAATGCATCTGATATTTCAGTAAGTTAATGTTGGTTTTTCATCTTCTCCTTGTCTCTTACCTTTGAAGTTCATCAGTATGGAAATGGAACACAGTGAATTTTGATCTTTTCGCTTGGCATAAAACCGAATATGATTACAGGCTTCTTTCCCATTGAGATTACTGTTTGTGCTCCTGACTCGCATTGATATATGATGTTGCGGTCTTATTCCATATTACTCTACCGGAGGTCCCTTAAGAGACTATGAATTCAATAAGGCAGCAACTGTGAACAAGCGTAAAATAAGACAGATGCTATTTATGCTGTGCGTAAAAGAAGATGCCATTTACAGTGTCATTCACAAAACATTTGTGCCACTTTTGTATGTATATCATTAATATATTTTACTATTATTCACTAATCACCAGTAATCCAGTTAACCAGCCACAAAATTCGACAAAATAGCACTGCGGCTTGTCTATTTAAATTAAATAATTCTTTCAGACCAAACATGGTGCCTTTCTGCGTAAATTAGGCTTATTATACATTGCGCCCACAAATTGCCTGCTGCAATTCACATCACACTATTACTGCCTGAGTGATGTTTGTGTACATTTTCTATTGATCACAGAAGCAGTTATTCATAAAATTATGATGAAATTATGCAGATGAGCATTATAACCTGGCATATATCCAAATATCATCTTACAAATTGTGTTGTGATTGTGTGGACGTTTATGCAGTTACCCAATTTGCATAGTTCTTCTAGCGAATCAGGCACTAAAACCATGCAGAGTGAATACCCCCCTCTAAGAGAAAGTTAAAAATACTTTAATTTTATCATCCAGACCTTCATAAGTTCAGCTTTATCTAGTGAAGTAATTGATTTGAGTACCAACAGATACAATGTACATGAACTAATTCCTCTAAATAACTTTTGCCCTGTGAGAACTTGAATCTCTCACTGCTGTACTCACAGACTGAGATGCGCTAAACCCTGCAGGGGTCTCGTCTCAATTAGTCAACACCAAGCTCATCACCTCATGTGCGCAGACTTTTAAAGCAGCTTCACCGCTAAAACTGCTGTTTCAGACGGAATCGGGCCTGTAGGCTTCTTGCTAATTTCTTAGTATACACTGAGTATTCCTGGAGGTTCACGGGGCAAACGCGTGGGACACCTGTAAGCAAGCACTACGGAATCTCATTAAATAAGTGAAAGCCTGTTGAAATCCAGTTATCGAGCTCACTGAGGTCTAAATAAGCTTAACTAAACCAGCAGAATCCCATGTAGAATTGGAGATGACTTATTAAAGCCTGGATATAGTTCCGCAGATCTAGCTCTCGAGATATTTACAGCTAAAATGTTTATCAGGCCACCAGCGATGTGTCATTATGGTAATGGACCATATGCTAAGAGGAAAAACCAAATAAGCGAAAAGACTTGGTATTTATGGAAGCACAAACATTTAATGCGAGATTAGCATGGCCTTGTTTCATAGCTCAGTGAGTCGGGACTAAGGGTTTGAACACATGCATAATGCATGTGTGTATGTGTGGGTTTGTGTGTTGCCTTACAAAATAAGTTTCCACCATTCATAACAGATCAGAGGATGATCACAGAAACTATTAACATACAAATTTCACAATTTTATGCTTTTTTTTTTTTTTTTTTCCCCTTTTTTTTTTTTTTTTAGGTCTACAAATAATATTTTTTTGTATGTAAAAAAAACTGTAATATTTTAGGGTTTTAGGGTAATATCTTAGGGCCAGATTTAATCTATCTGGCCCTAAGAATGAAAAACTCCATATTTTGCGATTGTGACTTTAAGAAATGCCCCCTTCACTTGAGAAATGAGTAACAGCACTGAGTGGTGCTGTGCTCCAGTCTTCACACACTGGCTTGCAGGTTTGCTGTTGTCAAATATAGTTTCTGACCACCCCATCCATCAATAACAGCCTCTGTGAAAAGCTGTATTACATTGTTAAGTGAACCTTTCACTGTCTAAAATCTACCTGAAATGTGCCGCACAGAATGTTAAGATCAAACTGAAATTATCAGGGATCTTGTTAAAAAATAAACATGAAGCTGCTCATTTCTAAGGTTTGGTTCCTTTAGGAGGATCTGCAAAGCAGTAGGTGCTACACACAAACAGGAACAGGTGGTTTTGGAAACCTTTCTCTCATTTTGCTCTTATATTGTTAGTCTTTTTATTCCACTTTAATATCATCATGACTAGACATAGAAGACTAATGCCAAATTAAAATGAGGGAATAAATGATCAGTTTAATTAAAAATTAAAACTGAATTAAAACTTGAGAAGATGGGAATAAACATCAAAATAAACTTCCAGCTCAAGTATGTGCCACTCGAAGGTACAGCTTGTCCAATTACTAAACTGTTCATTTATTCCTTCATTTATTTTTAGCACACTTAGTGGCATTCATATGGGCATTTGTTTAAAAAATATTAAATACGTTACAAATGTTAAACAAAATGCTTTAAAATAAATAAATAAATAAAATTACGCACTGGAGAGGACATTTTGAGCTCCTAAACTTACAGTATGTTTTCAAAGCGCATCCATCTGTTTTATCTCAAAATATCCAGGGAAATCTGATGACCCCTTTAAAAACCCCCTGGATATAAAGCTCTGTAGACAGGACTAGATTCAAGACCCTTTTAATCAAACACACACGGTGGCATATAGGTGATTTATCGTGGGCCCCTCTCCTCCCACTCATTGCGTTTAATCACACGGCCTTACACCCAAGTATACAATCAATACTCATCACCTGACAGCGTATACACACACAATGCAGAGGATTACATACAGCAAGAGGAAAATGAGAGCTTGCAAAGCTTCAGGAGAGACAGAAAAGAGTAAGCAGGAGGACAAATTGGGTGCTGTGCCACTGGTTAACCAAGTAATTAAGTGACAGGCGGGAATAAGAGAGTGTAAATCACATCCAGGAGGGAGAATGCGAATGAAAGCGGATGAACGTGTGATAGAAAGAGAGAAGAGCGAGTTAGTGTGGAGAGATAGAGAGAGCAGGAGGGTGGAAGAGTGGCTAGAGATGGAGGAGTCTATATATAACTGCAGGGTTATTGAGTAAAAGTGAGAGATCATACTGTTGTGTTTGATTACTTAACTCGGACAGCCATGGTAACCAACTAAACAGCACATGAAAAGCACTTTAAATGCACGCACACATACATGAAATGGTTACCGATGTGCAAACCAACACACAAGAGGGCTCTTCCGAAGCCTGTGCCAATATAACACTATAAAAGGAGTAAGAGTAGCATCGTGCAAACATCTCTTTGTTTGCCACGCGTCCAAACCGGCAACAAAAATAACACAGACCTCATAGTGCAGAAAAATCTATCAGCCTTTACCCATCTCAAAAAGCCAAGAACGAACCTTCTTTCCCCAGCAGACCGTTTCAACTCTCGCTCTCCCTCACCGGAGAATATTTATATAAGTATATGCAGCCGATTCAACTTACAGGAAGCGTATGTGTGTGGCGCACTCGAGATGTGTTACGGTGTGTGATTGTGTGTTTACTCATCCTGTGTAAATCAGCTGGAAGCGAATAAAAGCAGGGTAGTGATGCTCTGTGGGAACAGCAGGGAAGGGTCACAGAAAGGATCTGATGCTTCTTTGTTTGTTAGTCTCTGGTGAGAGACGATAAACAATAAACAACCAGTGTCTGAGCGAGCTCCACGCTTCAGGCCCCAGCTGAGGACCGCTATCCTGAGCCACCTGCAGACCCAGGTAGCCGATACTGAGAAGAAAGCCAAGAATAAAATACATTCAAATGCAGGCAATGAATGATTCCAGGAAACATTATTGAGAGACTGAACAATGAAATCTGAAGAACATCGAGTTGGCTCTGTTTCTGTGTTATACCTCGATCCTACGGGAACTCAAACCCACAGACTCAAGAATGCCAATATAACATTAAAACAAATAAAAATACAGTGTATACAGTAGCGCTGGTGATTTACAAGGATAGTTCACCCTAAAATGAAAGTTCGGTCATAATTTACTCACCGTGAGTTCCGAAACTATATGACTTATTTACTTGAGAAATATCTCATGCAATCGAAGTCAGTGTTGATTGGTTGCCAGCGTTCTTCAACAGATAGTGTTCTACAAAAGAAGGAAAGTCATACAGAACAACATGAGTGAGAAAATTATGACAGAATTTCCATTTTTAGATGAACTATCACTTAAGGCCTGTGAAGTAGTTTTAAACCTGGTTGAAGTATTTCATTCCCAAAACTTGGTTTTCTTATCACTTAACACAGTTGGTGTTCAGGGGTTCAAGTGTGATGATATAATATACATATACGTAGATATTATGGATGCACAGAATGTTCGGCAACCCAAATTATTATGCTGAAAATAGCATAAGACTAAGCGAAAAGACAGAATAAATTGTAACGAAAAATGACGTGACGTGAGCAACCAGTGTAGAGTGAGAAGCGTGCACTCTTTATAATGCAGCAAACATGTCGGTAGTGTGGAAGCATTTAAAACTGTCCGAGAAAGATGCAAAAATCATTACAAGCACCGACAGTGAAAGACTGTTTAGTAGGCGGTACCACTTTATATTAAGTGGCCTTAACTACTATGTACTTGCATCAAAAAAATAAGTACAATTTTGTGTTCATATTGTATTGCAAAACACTTCTGCTGCTATTGAGGTGGGATACAGGTAAGGTTAGGGACAGGTTTGGTGGTATGGGTCAGTTTAAGGGTGGGTTAAGGGTGTAAGGGATGGGTCAACAGTGTAATTATTAATGTAATTACAGAAATTAAAGGGTTAGTTCACCCAAAAATGAAAATTAGGCAGTGTTTTACTCACACCCAAGGCATCCTAGGTGTATATGACTTTCTTCTTTCAGACAAATCCGGTCGGAGTTATATTAAAAATTAAGGGTGCTCCGATCACTATCGGCCGATAATCACGTTGGGATGATTGATCGGCGGTCTCTAAAAGGCCGATCTCAAAAAAACGATCTCAAGCTGATGACGCTGCCGTGAGAGGTTTGGCATGACATGCAGCGACACCGTCTCAGTCTCTGTCCGGCGCTGGTGAAATAATTATAATGCTGAAGGTGAGGTACTCACCTTCATATTTTTTCATTAAATAACTTATAAAGTAATTTGAAAACCTTGTTTGAGATGTAATTTCACAAACAGCGTGAGTGAATCACCGCGCGCGCTCTCTCTCTCTCTTTCTCTCTCAAAATAAGCAAATGGATTCAAATCACCACATCGCCTCTATCTATAAGCAAGCTGCACAGTTGACACAGGAATTATCACTTGCACAGTCGAGGCAGTGTCACATCGTCACTAAATTTATAAATTGCATTTCTTTTTAATTCTTGCCAGTGTTTAACCATTCAGCGCTTGCGCGCTCTCCTGGACACCGTGCGCTCATGAACACTCGCAGCGCACACACATAATGCCAGGTTCACATTACTCCGTTTGCAGTGCATACGTGGTGCTATTTTTTCCACGCTCATGTTAACGGATTAAAGCGTTCACGGCACACGGTTGCGGTCCGGCAGTGCGTTCAGGAGCGGTGCGTCTGCAGCAGTGCAGAGATCGTTTCCGCACCGAGTCTATTGCTGCGCTGCAAGCGCTGAATTCAATTAACAGCGCATTGTTTGCAGTACATATGAACATGAATTCACACGAAAATGTAGTAATTACAGCATAAATGCATATTATTAAAGTCTACTGTGTTTCACAATCAACACATATGGCTTTTTGGCTAGTTTTCAAGGGAAAG
>NW_015546094.1:939271-943966 GCF_001515605.1 Sinocyclocheilus anshuiensis | reverse complement strand
GCGCATTGTTTGCAGTAAATATGAACATGGATTGACACGAAAATGTAGTAATTACACCATAAATGCATATTATTAAAGTCTACTGTGTTTCACAATCAACACATATGGCTTTTTGGCTAGTTTTCAAGGGAAAGAGCACTTTTAGTTAAACAAGGTAATAATAGATGGCACTCGTGGAGGTAGGAAAACAAAGTTCTTTATGAACCGCAGGATTGCTTGTAATAAATATTTAAATGACTGACTATTTCTTTCAATGGTAAGTTTGTGATAATGTAAGAAAAGTAGTTTAAATGTTTTGCCAATTGCTTGAGCAACTTAATATATAAATATATATTGCAAAAGTATAAATGCAAAAGTAAAAAGCATTGAATACTGTGTTGCTGACATCCCTGAATAAATGTCTAAAAATCCTGATTGGAGTATCACTATAAATAGTTATAAATGATAAAAAGAAGGCTTTAAAACGATTGGTATCGGTGATCGGTATCGGAAGATACTGCTTTCTGTGATCGGCGATCGGCCTCAAAAATCCTGATCGGAGCACCCCTATTAAAAATTGAAAAATATCCATATTCAAAACATAATAATCACTTTAATGTAGCTTGCACCAACAGTTGTACACGGAAGAAGCTGGGAGGATGATGTAAGATGTCGGCGTTACGCATGCGCTAGCGGCGCATGCGCAAAGCCGACCTCATACGTCATCCGCCCGGAGCTGTTTCCGTGTACAACAGTGAGCGCAAGCTAAATTAAATTGATTATTACGTTTTAAATATGGTTATTTTTCTTACAAAAACGCATCGATTCGCTACAGGAGGCCTTTGTTCAGCCGTGTGAGACACTTTTTTTTATGAATGGGCACTTTTTATTTCACTTCTTTTGGACTGAAGCACTGCAACACCCACTGACAGCAATGATAGAGCTTGGAATAGCCAGGACAATTTTTAATATAACTCTGACTGAATTCGTCTGAAAGAAGAAAGTCATATACACCTAGGATGCCTCAGGGGTGAGTAAAACACTCACCCCTGAAAAAAAATTTTCATTTTTGGGTGAACTAACCCTTTAATTACAGATGTAATACATGCAGGTATTTTTTAAATATAAGTACAATGTAAAAACACGTATGTACAGTACACAATAAGTGCATTGAATCAAATGGTTAATTTAAATGTAAGTACATAGTAGTTAAGGCCACCTAATATAAAGTGGGACCTAGTAGGCTACTCCGCATGTTTCGCATGTTTCTGATGAGAAGAGGAAGGGGTGGTTGTTGCTGGTTACTGTATGATGATTGAAATGCGAAATGGCCTTAAACAATGATTAAATAAACTGCAGAACATCATGTTTTCTAATACATATAGAAATTGCATGTATTCAAACAGCGCTGCACGAGCTCGCGGTGCCAGGGTTCAAAGTCCAAAGCGCAAGGAAAATCTGCACTACGACAGTGTTACTTGTCAGTTGCTCAGTAAAATTTTTATGAATTTTTACAAGGCATGTGACAATGTGATATGTGCGACAAGCACCTTTCCAAATTCATAATGAGAATTATTTATAAATCTTCTGTTGTCAACAAAAAGAAGCACTGAGGACTTCCTGCGGGTTTCCGCCAAAATTAAAGCAAGAACGCCATCAACAATCATAAATGTTAGTATTGTAATTTTACTGTTGTTCTGTAAAATAAAATAAAAAGGTAAGACAATGATAATGATAACAACAGCTCTATGAATACAGAAAGACAATAACAATGTAAGACAATAATGCAAAGTAAGACAATAATAATGATTACAACAGCTCTATTAATACATTTATTATAACGTTCACACATATTGTTCAGATTGGGATCTGTAATATTTTCTAATGTTTTAAAAGAAGTCTCTTATGCTCAACAAGGCTGCATTTATTTGTACAGTAAAAAATACATGCCTGATTCAAGAGGGGGGTCTCAAAAATGGCAAAAACTTATTAATTTTAAGTTAAATTGTGCTTTGTTGGTATAATGTCTGCTAGAATGTTAAAAAATGTTCAGTGTTGAATAAATATTTTTAAATTGTTGTTTTTTTATAGATTTTTTTTCTTTGAAAAGCAAGACAAAACAGTAAAAAGCTCATTTTGGCTATTTAAATTATGCAATGGTGAAAAAACTGACAAAATACACAGGGAAAAAACACAAAAAAAAATATTATCAGGGGTGCACATAAGTGGAGGGCAGGTGCGCATACCAAAATAAAAAATGCGTGTGGTAAATAAGTCGGGATTGCTCATTTTTACACTGACATGGTTGATGGCTGTTAATGCACAATTAGCGTTTTAGATTGACTAACTGTAATACTGTATAAGATTTCCAGTCGAACTGGAAGCGTAAATGTAAGCTGCCAGTTTCAGCGCAAAATGTAAAACTGTGACATCACATTTCATTCACTGACATGCTTCAGTCAGCTCGGCAGTATTAAAATAAAAAAGTCCAAAAAAAAGCTTTCTGGTTTAGGTTTGAAAATGTTGAAAATTCATATAAAAGAAAGAAAGAAATAAAGAAAGAAAAATATATATTATCATTGTATTTTTTAAGTGTACTATAAACACTTGTATTTCTATCATGAAGATGCTATAAAACTCTCGGAAGATTTTAGGTAATGGATATGACCATGTTAATGTATTTGGCTTTGGCGCAATATATCTGATACGCTGCTGAATTGCTGCTGCTGTTGGTTATTGCTGTAGTTGTAGATTAATGCTGCTGCTGTTGCTGCTGCAAGCAAGTACAGGAACTTGCTACTGCCAATGCATACAGCGATACGGTGCTGTGAGTATTTAAGATATACTGCTGCTGCACAAATAGCATGTAAAATAACCTGTAGCAGATCTATACAGGTGGAGCTGGGGAAGGTGGAGGGTTTCAGAGGAACTCTGAAAGCGAGCTGCAAAATGCTCAAGTGAATGCTAACCAGCCATTTAAATGTAAAGCAGCAAGCTAATTGGCTGTGTATGCAACATGAACCAATCAGCTTGTGCCAAGTCATTTAACGGTGTGAATATCATCAGTTACGTTAAGACCCATCAGACTGTGCCATATAGAGTTTCCTGAAAGAACTAGGCATTTTTATTTAATACTCATTTTTATTTTAAAATATAATAAGCATTATCACACTTGATTATTTTGTTATTTTTAAAATAACCTAATTAAATAAAGCACAATTATATTATTTTTACTATTATTCATTTTATTTTTGAGAGTTATATTTAATGGGTCACACTGTGTGCAGTGTGAGCACCAAACCAAATCTCTAGGTGCTCTCATGAGAACCAGACCGAAAAACTTATGTGCACCCCTGCCTATTATGCTTTTTTGATTTTCCTTCAGTGTGTAAAAACTGTAGCTGTTTGTGCATGTAAATGATTTGCGAAGTTACAAAACACAAAGTCCATGCCAACGCGAGTTAATCTCTCAAGCAGAACACTTTCTCTCCAAAAGAAACTTGTTTGTAGTTGTGCCATTATTTCTGTGACTTAGCAATGTCACCATGTTACACATTTGCATAATGCCCGCCTGCTGGCTGCTTTGGCCCACCCTCAAAGAACAGTTGTGTAAGTGATTTCTCTATGTCGAGGAGATATAGCAAACCCGATGGGATGTTACATTTCTGACACACACTCTGAGCGATTGCCCAATCACAACAGACTGGGACAACTGATCAATTAGAGCAGATTTTTTTTTTAAAAGCAGGCTTTAAAGTAACAGGAACTAAAACTGAGCGTTTCAGACAAAGGGTAAATAGCGATGCTGTGGCAATGTACAGTATGAGAAAAATAATGTTTTTTAAACTTTAAATAATGTAAATGTATTCAAGCAGAGCCCAAAAATAAAATTAAGAACTTGTAAATGAGCATAATGTGGTCACTTAAAATAAATTTAATTTTACATAAAGGTTTGCACATTCCATTTAATCAATAAAATAATGTGTTAATTATTTGTGGGCAACTTAATAATATTTGGAACCATTACCACGTACAAAAGCCTCCTTTAAACATACGTGTGTCAAGCCTATTTGAACATGTGACAGTTTGCACAAGTATTCTCATTAAATCATGTGTAGTGTGCAGACAATGTGAACACAATTCAATACACGAAAAATATGTACACTTTATTTCAGATTGTAAAATAAATAGTTTATAGCAAGGTGTTAGACTTTTGGACCTGTTTTGCCTCCGTAGTTCTTCCTGTGTTTCCTTTTATGGTATTTTCCCTGTTCTTGTTTAGTTTGATTACTTTATCTAGAAAAAGTAATCAAATCTAGAAAAGCTTCAGGCCCAGATGGTGTTTCACCTGCCTGATTAAAAGTCTGGGCTGACCAACTGGCCCCCATCTTCACACATATCTTCAACAGATCATTGGAGCTGTGTGCAGTTCCCTGCTGCTTCAAACGCTCCACCATCATTCCGGTCCCCAAAAAGCCCAAAATCACTGGACTTAACGACTACAGACCTGTCGCTCTCACATCTGTGGTCATGAAGTCACTTGAGAGACTGGTCCTGGCCTACCTGAAGGACATCACTGGACCCTTGCTGGATCCTCTTCAGTTTGCCTACAGAGCAAACAGGTCTGTGGATGATGCAGTCAACATGGGACTGCATTACATCCTGCAACACCTCGACAGACCTGGGAATTACGCAAGGATCCTATTTGTGGACTTC
>NW_015546094.1:938262-938882 GCF_001515605.1 Sinocyclocheilus anshuiensis | reverse complement strand
CTGACCTTCTCTCAGACAAACTCACCCAGCTCTCCGTGCCCACCTCCATCTGTCAGTGGATCACTAGCTTCCTGACAGACAGGCAGCAGCTAGTGAGGCTGGGCAAACTCACATCCAGGACTATCACCATCAGCACTGGCGCCCCCCCAGGGATGTGTGCACTCCCCACTGCTCTTCTCTCTCTACACGAATGACTGCACTTCAAAGGACCCCTCTGTCAAGCTCCTGAAGGTCGCAGACGACACTACAGTCATCGGCCTCAAGTACAAGGACGGAGACGAGTCTGCTTACAGACACAATATTGGAGCAATGTTGTGCCATCTGCTGTGAACAGTTAAATACTTCAGATAAAGAGTTGAACAGTGCCCTGTCTCCTGTCGCACTTCTTACCCAAGTCCCGTGGTGGATTAGCATCAACACCCCTACCGATCTATTAGTCCCGTTCAACCTGCGTCACTGAACTTGTGACACAAACACAAAAGAAGGATCGAACGCAACCGTTTTGAATGAGCGCACCTTTTTTTTAACAACCAAAAAGTTTTGTTGTCTGTTGCGGAAGAACAGACGTTCCTCTCGTTGATAGCAGAGGAGCGGATCCAGCGAGAGCTTGATGGGGCGAC
>NW_015546094.1:932868-935090 GCF_001515605.1 Sinocyclocheilus anshuiensis | reverse complement strand
GCTAAAAAATAACCTTGGACCCCTCACACCCAGCCCACTCTCTCTTCACTGTTGCCTTCTGGTCGGCGCTACAGAGCACTGACCACCAGGCACAAGAACCACAAGAACAGTTTTTTCCGCAGGCTATATTCAGCCTGAACAATTAATCTTTCATAATTACATCACAACTGGAAGCTCCTGCCGTCAAGTCAAATTCCTTGTGTGTGTAAACATACTTGGTAATAAAGCTCTTCTGATTCCGATTCTGATTCCATGCACCTGTGTTCCCCTGATTGCCCTGTGTTTATAAGCCCCAGTCTGTTCGGTTTGGTTTTGTCGGGTCTACTTGTTGGATGTCGTGTATTTCCCGTGTTCCTGTTGTGGATTATCCCCTGTGATTCAAGTATTAAAGACTGTTGAACGTTTCTCCGCGTCTCCATCGTTCCTCCCACAGCGAATCGTGACAGAAGACCCGACCTAAACCGTTACCTCCGTGTGTCCACCCTCCGTTTTTGTTTCCCATTTCTCTCAGTGTTTTTGTTTCCGTTGTGTTTCCCTTCATGGATGCCCTCCTTCGCCTGGAATATCTCCTCCTCCTGCTGGAGCAGGGGGAGAGATTTCTCGAGGACCATATGAGACTGTTCCCGGCTGTTAGCTAGCACCACCAGCTACCCGGACGACGCGCTCTGCTCATTCTATGACTCAAGCTTGAACATCGCGAGCAGAGCACCGTCGTCTGAAGATGGTCCTCGAGAGGATTTCGCCGCATTTGTGCCGAAGATGGTCCTCGAGAGGATTTCACCGCATTTGTGGAGTGGATTCTGGCGAGAAACGGATCGCCTCTCACCGTCTCTCCCGAGGATGATCTCGCCAGATCCACTCCTGACCCAGAGCCCAGCCCACCATCTCCCTGTGGTGCAGAGCATCAGCCCGAGCCCACCGATGACGGAGAGCCCATTACCGCCGTGATCAACGAGCCAGCGCAATGCCGAGCGACTGAGCAGAGAATCGCCCCGGATGTGGAGCCCCACCCGTCAGACCAGGTGCGAGAGCCGGCGACAGTGCCCACCGCGACGGAGCAAGCCGTGGATGGTGAGAGCGTGGAGTTGAGTGGAGCCCACTGCACCGCGGCTGAGGGTGAGCTAATTATACATCTGGGACTGCTTGACTTAGAAGGAGACTTGATAGACTGGGAAACAGATCTGGAGGTCGACTTGCCCCCTCTCCTCTCTCCTTCGTCCCCGCTGGTCCCGTCCAGCCCTGAGGGGGCTCCCGTTTCCCAGTCCAGCCAGGAGTGGGCTCTGATCCCCGAGGGCAGCCCTGAGAGCCTGGAGGCTCACGAATTCCCACCCAACCACCCGCTCCTGCCTCCTCCACCGCTGTCATCTGGCAGCCTCTCTGCTCGCCCTCAGCCCACCATCAATACGGTGCGAGCTCCGCGGGTTTGTCATCCTCCAGCGTCGTCATGGCTGGAGAATCCCTCATCTCCGCCTCCAGCCTCCAAGGCCCGGACTCCGCCTCGGCCCGTAGACCCAGTGGCTCCACCTCGGCTCCTAGCTCCCTCACCTCCACCGTCACCCGCCGTTCCACCAGCTCCACTGGGCACCCTCGTCCCTCCGGCTCCGCCTTGGTTGGGCGTTAACCCGCCATCACCTCAGGACTCCACTCCTCTGGTTGCACCTCATCGCTCTGTCCCACCGGCTCCATTGGGCTCCTCCCTCCCACCAGCTCCAACTTGGTCCTCAGTCGCTCCAGCTCCGCCTCGGGCTCCTCCGCCACCTGCTCCGCCGCCCTCTCCCGGGTATTCGTCCTCCTCCTGAGCCTCCTTCCAAGCTCCCACCTATGCCTCCCTCTGTTGTTGTTACGGTGCGAGGACGCACCTTCCGGGAGGGGGTGAAATGTCAGACTTTTGGACCTGTTTTGCCTCCGTAGCTCTTCCTGTGTTTCCTTTTATGGTCTTTTTCCAGTTCTTGTTTAGTTTGATTACTTTATGATTCCATGCACCTGTGTTCCCATGATTGCCCTGTGTTAAAAAACTCTCGTTCTGTGAAATCTCCACCTCTCCTCATTTCCTCGTGCCCGTGCTCCAGTGGATTGTGACAGAAGACCCGACCGAATACAGTTAACTCCGTGTGTCTACCCTACGTTTTTGTTTCCGTTTTTTCTCACAGTGTTTTTGTTTCCATTGTGTTTCCCCTTATGGATCCCTTCACCCACCCAGAATTCCTCCTCCTCCTGCTGGC
>NW_015546094.1:927209-932744 GCF_001515605.1 Sinocyclocheilus anshuiensis | reverse complement strand
GCAGTACACACCACCCGATATTTCACCGGTTTTCGATTATTCTGATGTTTTGCTGGACATTGTAGTCAGGGGAGCAGTGGAGCTGATCAAACGCTTCAGGACGCGTAGACGGGGGAAGCGAGCCGGCGCCCTCGTGAAAATGTGGTTATCTGAGAAGGACATGATATAAATCATCTGTCCAACAACTGCAGACAGATCCACACTACTAACAGATACTATAACTTTTGGAAGAATCAAGATGGCGCCGGTGTACATGGCGTGCCGTCGGTCTCAGAAGCTAGTATTTGTATTGTTTGTTTTATTTTGTTTTATTTTAAAAGTAACGGAGTGTGCGATATTGGTCTATGACAGGTCAACTATCTTAAGTCTGCGACTAGTTCAAACAATTTGCTGGGCTATGACTCAAATGGCTCATACTAGAGACCTGCGCGGGACGGATTTTTCAGTCCCGCTCCTGCCCACTCCCGCAAGATTCTGTCCCGTGCCCGCCCGCTCCCGCAGAAATATATCTTATCTGGTCCCGCTCCCGCCCGTGACATTCATGTTTTGTCCCGCTCCCCCTTGCAAAAGCCCGCATAAAAGTAATCTATATAGATTTGTTTTCAGTACATCGAAGAAATTTACATGAAATGGTTCTGTAATATCTCCTAAGCTCCACAACATACCGGCATAAACGCTCCAGATAAAATATGTGTTATTTAGGCTAAGCATCAACATTCACAATCACAAACCACTGTTATTTTTAACAGAAAAGCAAGCATGGGCTGCTGTGTGCATGGTTTGGCATGGCAGAATGCGAGCAGCGCTTCCTTTATTATTTTCTATTTTGCGGGAGTCCCGCGAATCATTTTATTCTCCCGCATCCCGCACACACACGAGTCTCTTCCCGCCCGCACTCGCACTCGCCCATCAAGAGCTGTCCCGCGCCGCACCCTGTTACGTTGACCTGTTACGAGGACCTGCACTCCCGCGGTCCTCCCGCGGGAGTGCAGGTCTCTAGCTCATACTATCCACCTCCTCCTTTCCTGTCATCGATACCTGACTATCTTTGGCGATGGCCGTGCTTGCTACCAGTGAGGAGACAGAGGAAGAAACGTGGAAAAAGGGGCGGCTGTGCTGTTCGGCTGAAGTCCTACCTGGCTCTGCAGTCTGGTGTGCGGCCTTTGGGACTTCGGGAGAGGTGATCGGTCGGCGACTATTCTGTTCGCTGGCGTTCCCTGGATCTATCATATGAGTGGAGTGCTCCCCTGGTCCCAGCCACGGTGACCTCTGGTGTTTATGGCTCTCCCCAAATCTACCGTCGAGGAGTGTGCTTCAACCATCTTCGCACGTTTCCTCAGGTGCGGCAGTCAAAGGAGCTAACGGACAATCCGCTTCAGTTAAGGATGGGTCTACTAAATTCAAGATCGGTGGTAAATAAGACTTTTATTATAAATGACTTTTTTACTTCACGTGAGTTGGACTGCTTATGTATCACGGAAACCTTACGGAAACCTGGCTTACCATCGGTGATTCAAGCCCTCTTTCGGAACTTTTACCCTCGAGCTATTTGTTTTTAAATTAGCCTCGCTTAACTGGCAGGGGCGGCGGATTACTCTCTATTTTTAAAGACAAATTTTCTCATCGCCAAATAGTACAAAATAAATACAGAAGTTTTGAGCTGCAACTGTTTATACTTGAACTAAATAGTCCACTATTGATTGCCTTGTTATATCGCCCTCCTAAATACAATGCAGACTTCTTAAATGAGATTTCAGATTTTTTGGGTGAAATTGTTCCAAAGTATGATAAATTGTTAATTCTTGGTGATTTTAATATACATGTGTGTTGCACAACAGACCCTTTAGCTAAAGAGTTTATTACGTTGATAAATACTTTTGATTTAGATCATCATGTAAATGTTCCTACCCATCAGGGTGGTCATACTCTTGATCTTGTGTTATCATATGGAATTTCTCTTTATGATCTGGAGATAGTGGACAATGGGTTTTCTGATCATAAATGTGCTATGTTTTCTATTCCTATATCTTTGCAACTCAAAAAGCAAGTCCGTAAATCACGATTAATTAACTACTAATATAGTTTTTTCATTAGCTTTCTGCGATACTATGCACACTATGGATCCGCCTTAAGTGCAGAGGAGCTTTTGTTTGAGTTCAGTTCTACATTTGTGAATGTTTTAAATGCAGTGGCTCCTGTAAAGACCTTAAAATCTAAACCGAGCGTTGACCCATGGATTGATGACAGCATAGGCTCCCTGAGGCAGTCTTGCAGAAGGGCAGAGCGTAGATGGAATGAAGATAAGCTTCAGGTCTCTTTTGAAATATTAAGGGACTCATTGTTAAAATATCAAAAGGCTTTAAGAGCAGCAAGATCCAGTTCTTTTACAAAACGTATTACTAAAAATTACCATAGACCAAGAACTCTTTTTACTGTTTTTAATGATGTTATTAATCCATGTGTTTATGAGTATCCTGCTGTATCAAAGACTCATGAACACTTGACAATAACTGTGGAACAGACACTATTTATTCACTCATACACTTATTTATCTAACACACATACTGAATCTACATTTCAACTTGCACATAATATACCTGTACATACAACTGTCTATTGTTATATACCTGTACATACAATTGTCGATTTGTATATTTTTATTCCTTATTTACTTGTTCTATTTTTTATTTATTTGTATTTTTTATTATCTGTGTTTTTTTGTTCTGTCACTGTCATTCTGTTACACTGTGGAAGCTTCTGTCACGAAAACAAATTCCTCGTATGTGTAAACATACCTGGCAATAAAGCTCATTCTGATTCTGATTCTGATTAAAGACTGTTGAACATTTCTCCGCGTCTCCATCGTTCCTCCCACAGCGAATCGTGACACAAGGGGGTGCTGACAGATTTGTGTATCATCTGCAGAGTTTCTCCTCATCACTGTTACCTAAAGCTGCTCACTGGGGGTTGTAGGGCAATATTTCTGTAAAAATACTTCGGAATAATATTTCTTGTGAATAGTGCCATATTAATATTTTTTATTATTTTTTTTTTGCAGGTTTCTACATCTAACTTTACTCTAAGAGTGGACAGAAAAACTAAATATGTTGTGTACTTAATACAAAGTCAATATTTTCCAAATAATAATTTAACAAATTTGCTTTAGTTCAATGTCAATATAAAAAAAAAAACAATTACTTCATTTACCAAGCAGCATGTTGTCTTCATAATATCATCTTATCTATTTTTCTATTTCACAATATAAATGTGATTTTATACATGAAAATAAACAGCAGCCTTTATGCTTTAGAAATGAGTTCCCTCACAAAGCTATCACCATATTTCGAGTCCTTACAATCAAAGAGTTTGAACCCTGTTGAGTTGCACAATTAACTTTTTGTTGTGTAGATTTTAGAACAATTGGTATACTGATATACTAATGCAAATGACCTCATGTAACATGAACAAAAATGTTATCTTCAAAAGAGCCATATAGTCCACCCAAGAACCCTACAGCTAAAATGGTTCTTAATGAGAGGGTCCTCTGCAGAATGTAAAGTGTTTAAAAAAATTTAAAAAAAAGTAAAGAAGAGTGTACTGTGTATACATGTCAGGACTGGACTGTCTTTATGTTTTGCTCACCATGTGCGCCCCGTGACTCAGTTTCTCCCTCATGTGCCCTTATTTGGTTGTTCCTGTTCCTGTCCTCGTTGTTTCTTAATTAGTCACTCTGTTCACCTGTGTTCCTCCCAATTCCATCATTATCCTGTGTATTTATGCCCCAGTCTGTTCAGTCTGTGTTTGTCGGGTCTACATGTTGTGAACGTGTGTCATCTTCCCTTCCTGGTGTGCATTTACCCGTTTGGATATAATAAAAGACTGTGTTTGCTATTTTACGTCTCCATCATTCCTTCCCGCAGCGTTACATGACAGAAGACCCGACCTAGAACAGTTAATTCTGTGTGTTTTCCCCTCCGTTTGTTTTCCGTTTTCCATTCAGTGTTTTTGTTTTCGTAGTGTTTCCTTCCCCATGGATTCCCTCGCTGTCAAGTTTACTTCTCTCGCAACAAGGACCTTTCCCTTTTGGAGTATGCTGTGGAGTTCAGCCAGCTCGCCGTTTTAACAGCGTTTGACGACGCTGCGCTGAACTCCCTGTTCTGGATTGGGGCCAATTACTACCGCCCCGTCAACCTCCCAGACACCACCGGACTGTGCTGGAGGGAGGCTATCATCCGGGTGTCTGGAGAGCGTCTACCCCCGATCCAGAACACAGCCAGACCCAGAGCCCAGCCCACCATCACCCCGCTGTGCGGAGCTTAAGTCCAAGCTCACTGCTGACGGAGAGCCAGAGCCTGCCGCGACTGACGAGCCATCGCCAGAGAGAGCGACAGTGCTGAGGATCGCACCGGAGCCCGAGCCTGTGACGCCAGACCAGGTGCGAGAACCGGCTACAGAGCTCGCCACGGGGGAGAGCGTCATGGACAGTGAGAGCGCGGAGAGGAGCTCCGCCCCCTGCACCGTGGCTGAGGGTGAGCTGTCTAAGGATCTGGGTAAAGGAAAAGTGGAAATAGACTTAATTTATTTGTATACCGACCTGCCCCCTTTCCTCCCTCCTCTGTCGGTGACCTCTGTCCCTCCCGTTCCTGTTTCCACGTCCAGCCCAGAGAGGGCTCCTGTTCCCAAGTTAAGTCCGGAGGCTAACAAATGCCCGCCCACCTGCCCGCTCCTGCCTCCTCCCCCGCTGTCGTCTGGCAGCCCCTCTGCTCGCCCTCAGCCCACCATCAGTGCAGTGCGAGCTCCGCGGGTCTGCCATCCTCCATCGTCACCATGGCTGGAGAATCCCTTGCCTCTGCCTCCGACTCTGTCTGCCGGCCCCCTCCCGGGTGTCCGTCCTCCTCCTGAGCCTCCCAGTTCCCACCCATCCCTCCCTCTGTTGGTTTTACGGCGCGAAGACGCGCCTTCCGGGAGGGGGGGGTGAAATGTCAGGATTGGACTGTCTTTGTGTTTTGTTCCCCATGTGCTCCCCGTGACCCAGTTTCTCCCTCATGTGCCCTTATTTGGTTGTTCCTGTTCCTGTCCTCATTGTCTCTTAATTAGTCACTCTGTTCACCTGTGTTCTTCCCAATTCCCTTGTTATCCTGTGTATTTAAGCCCCAGTCTGTTTAGGCTGTGTTTGTCGGGTCTACATGTTGTGAACATGTGTCATCTTCCCTTCCTGGTGTGGATTTACCCCTGTTTGGATATAATAAAAGACTGTGTTTGCTATTTTACGTCTCCATCGTTCCTTCCGGCAGTGTTATGTGACAATACCGTACCACATGACAAGTACCAATGAATATTTTAAGGCAATAAACATACTTATCAAGGACCAATCAATTGCTTTCATGTACCCCACCACTAGGGCTGCACGATAAATCGCATGCGATATTTAATGCGCATCTTATCAGTAAAGCCGGTTCTGTAATCAGCGGTAAATCTCCATCACCTGCGGGCTTTCACATTGAGCAGCATTAACTACACAGAGCCGTTGTTCAC
>NW_015546094.1:921454-927120 GCF_001515605.1 Sinocyclocheilus anshuiensis | reverse complement strand
GTGATGGAGATTTACCGCTGATTACAGAACCGGCTTTCTGACAAGGTGCGCATTAAATATCGCATGCGATTTATCGTGCAGCCCTACCCACCACCATCACTTACTGCTGAACTCTGCATTCAGAGGCCAGTCACATGGATGATGGCAATCAGCAGATGTCATTCAAAACTACAGCATTTCGGTACACTTTCAAAACCAAATATCTAGTGAATGGCACTAAAAGCACATTAAGATGTATCCAAAACAGATAAATGTGATCCTGGCGTATTTTGCTACAATTGTCGTTGCACGTATGGTGGCAGTTCAGAAGTGAAATATCCAGTGAGTGCTGCTAAAAGGCTAATGCTCTATCATGTTAAAAAATGACTGTACCACAATACACTAAACTCTACCCTAAAAATAACTTGATAGCATTAACAAAAAAATAAAAGTGAGATAAAAATGCATTTGCTGAAGAAACCACACCATTTTAGCTTGATTCTACAAGTCTTTAAGGTCTTTATCACGATTCTGCTTCACAACTGCAATGCTGTACCAGGTGAGTTACCAAGCAAGTTTAATAAAAGAAATTAGTAAACAAATCATGCACTGTGCTAAAAGTGTTTTGAGGTCATAATATTGTGCAAGGAACAGATTTATTCATCAATTATCTGCCCCTTTAATCATGATTAATTGTTGATTGATAAATTGTTGGTAGTTTTAGGGCCATTAGTGGTCATTTTAGCTATAAGGTATGTTGTTGGAGTTTTGGCCGAAATTTTGATGGGGCACAATCCTCCAATGCCGTCTTACAGTATGTTGGTAATGGAGTTCTTAAAGCTGCAGTCCGTAACTTTTGGCGCTCTAGCAGTTAATAAACAGAACTGCGTGCGTCTTGCGGAAGTACATTGTAGCCGGAGCTACTTCTTTCTGTTTATGTCTATGACGAATCACGCAGGTACTGGGCTACTCTGCAGCGGTACCTACCCGAACCAGTCTAAAATAGTCAGAATATAAACACTTATTATAGGTGTACCGTAGTGATTCAGGACAAGCCAAAAACACGGGTTGGAAAATGGATTCATGGTGTACTCGCTTATTATGAAAAAATTTACATTTTGAACACAAAAAAAGTTACGGACTGCAGCTTTAATAAGACTCTAACATGAAATGATTAACTGTTAAACTCTCTCCACCAGCTCAGTGGCTTTCTGTTCTTGAGCTACATCACTTTCATTTAAAGAAAAACCACACCTCTAAATTACACCATTTATCTCTGACCAAATGAGTTCACTCATGATGATAAAACATCACATGACCAAGAGTAATGAAGCCTGCAGGTGAAGCGGCCATTTTAATCTCTGGGAAAGAGAGAGGGGAAGCAATGATGTGCCAGATTAGACTCATTATGTGGGGGAATGTGTTGATGGGCTGCAGAAATGGAGGATGAAGGGATGAGGATGCAAGAGCCACAGAAAAAGAGGAGAGTCTTACATTTTTATGTATGCATTTGGGAGATGCATTCATTCTACACATTTTACACAATTTGTCAAGTTTTTAGCAATGTACTTTTTTGTATTCATGTTGGTTTCGCATGGCTTTGAAAAACCATTTCCAAAAAAGTTTCAATTTAATGTCATGTTTAACCAATAATTATTCCATATTTTCTTTACACTTTGAGAGTACACACATCATTAACATTATTTTCAAAACCTTTTTCTAGAAACTTTTTTCTAACAAATAATAATAAAAATTATGCCAAACTTTTTAATAAGGATTACTTTTCAAGAATTTCTTTCTTTTGGCATATCAGGACATTTAAAAATTGCTAATCACAGTCAGTGTATTCAATTTGTATGTAATATGAAATGCATAAAAAAAAAGATAGACAAAAAAATAAATGTCACGTCACTGACTCAGTCTACTTGTTATATTTAAAACATTTTTTTAAAGTACTATTCATAAAAATGAACAGATAAAAATTACTGCTAAATTGTCAGTTGGAAGATCTGGATATGCGCAAAAAAAACAAAACAGCAATTGTACATTCAGTTCGAAAATTTCATTCTAAACAACATTTTCTAACCATGATTAATTCACTGTGTGCTTTCACATCAGCGCTATTGTTCATGAGCTTATTGGACTGTTTCAGAGCTGGTGGCTATTCAGTGGGCAAAAATATCCAGTGACTAGACTGCAAACGGATGGGCTGTTTTTCCACTCAGATCTGCTGTTAACAAGAATGTTTTCTCGCAAAGTGGACCAAGTTAGCAATCCATCCTATTATATTCATTTAAATTTGACATGGACCCAGAGTACACTGAATCATAATAGGGATGGATGGAGGCAGCAATGAGTAAATTGAGATAATGAGAGCCAAAGAGACGTCTAGAGTGAAGGCCTTCCTTTTGTCTTTTAGGCAAACGGCTGCAGGGATACTAATGGTTGATCAAATCCAAATATGCCAGATAAAAAAGATCTGTCCTACTTTTTCGCTAATGGATGAAAGAGAAAGAAAGAAAGAGGGAGATGTCCTGACTCATGCCACATATGGTAAAGGACTCGCTGTACTGATGTCTAGCAGAATGTTTCCCTAAAGCCTCTCTCAACACAAGACTGCTAAAAGCTCTCCAAATCAATCCTACTTGCAGATACCACTGAGGTGTTATTACTGGAGCGTGTTTGTGTTAAAGTGTGTATATTTGCAGAAACGTATGTGAACTTGTTGGACTTATCTGGTTTTATCTGCATAAATTGGACATTGAAATTGAAACTGAAAGTTACAACAGTCTACAGTACTTGAATGAATAACACAACCAATGATAGGTTTTCATGTCTTCATTGAACACACCATGTAAACCTTCACACTAAGAAGTGGCCTTCAACAAAGACATCAGACCAGCCGTCAGCAGGTATTCTCTAGTCCATTCCTTTAAAAAAAAACTATTTCTGTTCAGACTATTTCAATGTCTGGTGTAAATGTCTTTGTTCAGAGCATCAGGTTGAGGTCAGGACTCTGACTGGGCAGTAGGCATGGGCCGATAACACGACCCTCCTCCTGTTGGTGCGAGCGAGCGGTCAGTCACATGTGTGTAGGATGGATGAACTTAAGGAGCTTCACCTGGAACTCACGCGATCGGCAACCGGCCATTTTTGTCTTATTGCAGCTCGTCTCTGTTCTGGACTCATGAGCGCCTCCTGCTGTCAGAGAGTGAATCTGCGTCTCATTCAGAGCTTCTGCTGTTTGCTTCGTTCAGGCATGTAGTATAATTTCACAAAGCTAGTCAGAACATTCAAATTGGGCAAATTGGGTTATTATTAAATCAAATTATGTATATGAAATTATATAACTAAATGATATGAAATTATATATATATTAATTATATAACTAAAATTAAATAACTGTAATTGCAGGTTTAGGTTAAATAAAGAATGTCAGTCTTTAGTTTTCTTCTTTTTAGGAAACAAATAAAGAAAAATTAATTCTACTGTTCCTAATATTCTGTATGTTGCTCAAAAACAAAATATATTGTGTTCAGCAGAAAAAAGTTTTTTGTTTTTTTTACCCAGTCATTTAAAAATAACATTTTAGAGCCGTAACGACAATACCGTGATATTTTTGCTTAAGGTTATCATACCGTCAAAATCTCATACCGGCCCATGCCTACTGGGCAGCTCCAGAAGACTCATTGTATTCTGTTAAAACCATTCTGGTGTTGATTTACTCCTGTGCTTGTCCTGATACATCACCTTCTGCAGAGCTTCCACTTGTGGAATTCCTGCTTGGGAATTCCAAACTTTTCAGCTGAGAGAGTGTTGTGCTTCTTACATACTGTAGCGTTTTCATTTTCTCCAAAAAAAACCTTTGGTTTTATCCATCCCCAGAAACATTAAAGGGGTCATATGATGTTGCTAAAAAGAATACGCCTTCTTTCTTTGCGTGAACATTTGGGCGGCGTTATGCAAATCTTCCCACATCGTGACGTAGACATGTGGGGGCGTGTTAGAATGAGCCGGTTTATGTAGGCGTGGCTGACTCTTAACTTTTAGAAAGAATATATCTTTGGATTTGAGACTTTAGTCTTTGCAACTTTACAGATCTTCTTTATGCACCAAGAGCTTGTAACACTCCAAAGAGAAAGGAAAAATTTAAATCGGATCATATGACCCCTTTAATAATGCTGAGGAACATCCACATGCTCTTTTGCAAATGTCAGACATGCAGCATGTCATTTTATTATTGGGCAGCGGTGGCTTCCTCTGTGAAGTCTTCCAGTGAAAACCACTCTTTTTTACTGCTGAACACATTATAGACACGTCAACAGAGAAGTTCAGGGTTCTTCTTATCACCATCGAGCAGCCTGCACTGTACTCTTGCAGTCATCTTCACAGGGCGCCCACTCCTAGAGAGAGCAGCAACAGTGCTTAACTTTCTCTATTTATAGACATCTTGTCTTACTGTGGAGTGGCGAAAATTTGTGTGTTTATATAGGACAGGGAAGCTCTGATCAATCTTGTATTAACTGGACTTCTCACTCCAGTTATGGATTCACAACTTTTGCAACCTTCATTGGGAATGTATACACAGTGAGTTCAATAAAGACATAAAAAATGAAAAATATTTGTGTTATTCGTTTAAAGGTGCAAATCTAAAAGGTTTCACACAAGCAAATAAATTGGGTTTTCTTGAAGAGTCATCTGAATTGTGTACACTCACTCGAGTGAAAATTAGACAATGGAACACATTTTTATCATGCTTTAAGAAAATGGGAGAATCAGTATTTGTATGGCTGAAGAAGAAGAAAAGGTCTGAAGCCAGAAGCTTAAAGACCAATGCATAAACATACGTCATAAAGGTGAAAATAAATGATGATGGAGAAGTGATGCCCAAACTGCTGCTTTCTGTCAGACAGGAAAGGGAATTATTGTGTAGACCACTCTCTAAAAACTCACTAGTATCAGTGTATTTATATAAAACTACTGGTCAAGCCATGTATCGTCAAAGCCAGTATACTGCCAATATACAATATTTGGCATTTTTTAATGAACAGCATCGGCTGATACGTTTTCTGCTTGACCAATGTGTCGTAAGCAAGGCTTTCATTTTGGCATATAATGACAAATATAAATATAAATTTGACATACGATTTGATAAATATAAATTTGACATATTAACATTTACATGTGCTATATTATCATATGTGACATTTCATTTTATATATATGCATATTGGCTTTCTATTGGCCAAGATATCAGCATCGATTAGGTCTCTCAAAATGACTGAAAAACTAAATTAAAAAAGCTTTTGGCTTCTCTCCTGAGGCCACGAGGGTGCATCGAGCAAAATATTATGCACGTTTCTTCAAAGCGTAATAAAATAACACGACTGTCTTTGAAAAAAAGTGCATAATGTTTAAAATAATGTTTATAAACCATATATAATTAATAAAGTTGCTTAAACAATTAGAAAAAAAAAACAGCACCATGCATGTATGTATAGTTTAATACAAAGGACCGAAAACCAATCACAAAGAGTAGGCTACTTTCTTCATTTAAAAACATGCGATACAGTGGGATTGGGAAAACCGCCATAACGTCTTTAGACATGTTTTTTATTAAATTTAACTTGCATTAATTTTACATGGCTTTCTAAACATGCCGCTCTCTGCGAGACGCGAGTGCAACGC
>NW_015546094.1:916713-921429 GCF_001515605.1 Sinocyclocheilus anshuiensis | reverse complement strand
AGTTCTGACGTAAACCGCATCTTCTCCACACTGATGCTCTCGTTTTCCGCAATATACTGAATGAACAACGTAGTAGCACCGCATCTAGTGGGTTCAACTGGATAGGCTAACAAAAGCATTCAAATGCAATCATGACACATACATCGTCATCACATCTCGTGTGCCACTGATAAGGCTGGCTGCCTGACGGCTGACGCAGACCTTAAACTTTGCAACTTTACAGATCTTCTTTATGCACCAAGAGCTTGTAACACTCCAAAGAGAAAGGAAAAATTGAAATCACATCATATGACCCCTTTAAATTCGAATGGAAATTTTTTTTTTAATTCGACAAATATTCGAAATTCGAATAAAAAATTTGACAGCCCTAGCATCGATATTCAAAAAACCCTTTAACAGTCAACCATTAGATAGGTGATCATGCTTATCCATGCCAATAAAATAAAAAAAATTATATATCAAAAAACTAAAGCACATGAACAACAGCAATGCTACTGTAAAGGTCCGTTCACACCAAGAACGATAACTATAAAGATAACTATATTAGCGTCCACACCATTGGTGTCTGTTTCAGAATCTGTTTATTCTAAGCGCACACTCGTCTGCCACTTTAAATTCTTGAGCTTGTGGTAGCAGGATTGATTCTGATTGGGTGTCAATGTTTTTAGCGTTCATCAGCTGGAAAAAAATCATTCTGAAAGTGATTCCAACGATATTGTTTCTCTGTGACTTTATCGTTATAGCTGTGGTGTGGACTCTGCTATTCTTTAATATTGAAAACGATTTTTAGAACAATATTTTTATCGCTATCTTTATAGTTATTGTCCTTTGTGTGAATAGGCCTTAACTCTAGCTAAAGAACTACTGAATGTACCTTTAGGCAGACTGTATTTGTTTATAGTTGTGACTTACCTGTAAATCCGATCAAATTTTATGCTCAATTTATGCAGAAATTCAGGTAAATCCAACGGGTATTTTTTCCCGCAACTGTAGGCCTATATATCCTGTCATATCTATGATTCATCGGCGCATCCCTGACACAACAACATTACTGCCTCCCAGCGTGAGTTTCTCGTTTCCTGAATGCTTCATTAATCAGGAAAAAAAAAACGGTATTACTACACCCTCAGACGTTGTCTAAAGCACGAATGTGCGATCCATTTTTATCACTTGCTATGAAAATTGTGTAATTTCCGGCATAAACTAGGTATGCCAGAAAGAATAAACGAATGTAGGGAAAGCAGAAAAATGGATTTCAGTCAGCCCTAGAAGTGATAACATGTAACAAGGTACACTTCAGCTTCTTCATGTGGAAAGAAAGAAAGGGATGGAGAGCGACGGACACAGAAATAGAGAGAGATATCAGAGTCGAGGGGGTCAGAACCACAAGAGCAGAAATAAAACTCCAGTGGGTGCGATTCAGCCTGAGGTGGGGGAACGAGAGAGTGGGAGAGCTGGAGAGAAGCACATGAAAGTATAGGCATACTCTCGGTTTGAGAAATGCATGCTGACAGAGGAAGAGAGTGCGAGAGAGCCACATGAAAGGCTGGAGTCACCTCTCTGTTTGAATAAGGTATGCTGACACTCCATCAAACCCTCCGACAGAAGTGACAGCGGACTGTAGAGGAACAGAACAAAGAGCCGCATGTATGGATGTGCCTTTATGCGCGTGTGTTTGTAAGAAGAAGCTACAAGCAAGTTTCTGTCCTGTTGCTTTACATCTTACTACCAACCCTCTTTTTCACACCCTGAAGTGATTATACAGCACTTCCCATTTCCTTAATGAGAATATTAATTATCCAAGAGTATGCGTGGTTACAGTTCAGATGGTGGAAAACTAAATGAAAAAAAAAATCACACCGGTATCTGGCAGCTACCAATTTAACACTTGTACACCATGTGCGTGTGTGTGTGTGTGTGTGCCAAAGGATTTGCTTAAGTACTGTGTAACTAAATGTTCCAGTAGTGTAGGTTTTTGAATATGTATAATCTCTGAGTCCTCAGAGATAGCTCCGAGTTGTCTACGATTTTTAAAACGCTCATTCATAAACTGTTCAAATATTTACACTGCAGTCCTCTACTTTGGCTGAAGCAAGCAGAAGTGTGAAAAATAGCCTGGAAAGGATTGAAGTTAACATTGTGTGAGTCGGAGGTTAGCGTGTTCTCAAGCTGTGAAAGACGTAATCACATAACAGTTACTCACAACTTTAAAGCCTCCTCCTACAGAAACATCTCACTGCGGCTGCTTCGTTATGAACACGAGGGTTTAATGTATCGAATACTTCACTCTGAAATGGGCCGGCAGATCAGTGGAGAGTACAGATGCTCTGTGAAATACAGAAATCAGGGTCATGTTTTTAAATACATGATTAAATGAACCAAATGAGATCTGTTTGGTGGGCGAGAGACATCAGGGACTATGCGAGTACATGTGTAAGAACGATTGAGAGAAATAGGACATTTGTTTGTAGGGCCTATAGATGAAATTAACAGTTAAGATTAACAATTAACATCAACTTTTTTTTTTTTTCCCATACAATGAAGGCCATTTACTTCTGCTGGACATAATGAAGAAATATATGTTTGTGTGTTTTCAGATGTGCAACAGGTTGATGAATATACATTCTCATATGCATACAACCGTTCAAACGTTTAGGGTCAGTAAGGTTTTTAATTGTTTTTGGAAGAAGTAAAGGCTGCATTTATTTGATAAAACATACAGTTATATTATAAATACTAGTTATTTTACCATTTAAAATAACTATTTTAGTATGTTTTAAAATTTAATTTTTTCCTGTCATGGTACAGAAGCTATTACTCCAATCTTGATCCTTCAGAAATCATTCTAATATGCTGATTTGGAGCTCAATAAACATGTCTTATTACTATCAATGTTGAAAACAGTTGTCCTGCTTATACATTTTTTTCCAAGATTCTCTGATGAATAGAATGTTTGAAATAACATTTGTGACCCTGGACCACAAAACCAGTCATAAGGGTCAATTTTTCGAAATTGAGATTTATACATCATCTGAAAGCTGAATAAGTAAGCTTTCCATTGATGTATGGATAGGACAGGGTAGGACCATATTTGGCCGAAATATAACTATTTGAAAATCTGGAATCTGAGCGTGCAAAAATTCTAAATATTGAGAAAATCGCCTTTAAAGCTGTCCAAATGAAATTCTTAGCAATGCATATTACTAATCAAAAATTAAGTTTTGATATATTTATGGTAGGAAATTTACAAAATATCTTCATGGAACATGATCTTTACTTAATATCATAATGATTTTTGGCATAAAAGAAAAATTTATCATTTTGACCCATACAATGTATTGTTGGATATTGCTACAAATATAACCGTGTGACTTATGACTGGTTTTGTGGTCCAGGGTCACATTTATTTGCAATAGAAATCTTCTGTAACATTATAAATGTCTTTACTGTCACTTCTGATCAATTTCATGTGTCCTTGCTGAATAAAAGCGTTAATTTCTTTATAAAAAAAGGTCTTACTGACCCCAAATGTCTAAACAGTAGTATATATAGTATATAAATAACATATTTAAGCCTGAGAAATGTGGCATTTAAAAATACAGAAATAAACATAAAAATACCTAGCAGAGAAACTCTTTATTAAATATTTAATCATATAAGTAGCCCTAATAATACTCTTAACTGATCAAACTTCTGTCACAACACTAACAAAAACAAATATATAAATAAATAAACATATTTTACCAGTATTGCATGGTTTTTATGCGTTTTTACAGTACCTGGTAAAATTAAAGATACAAATCATCTGTTTATGACTTCAGGGTTTGTGTGATGCTGCTGGGCTTATAATACATATAAAATCTTGAATTTGAGTTCATTTGGGGTCCAAATCTCCAACAATCATTTCTAAACGCGGCGTTTCACATACACAGCACTTTGTATTCATTTTCAACTCAATTTTAATGAGGCGCTAATCTAAATCAGCTCTTTTCTAGGAGACAGGGACCTGGAAGTGTCGCCGGAATCAGTCATTTAATCAATAAGAGGGGAAAGTGTTGTAAAATATTGTTAGTGTGAAGAATAAAAAATGAGCGAGAGTGTGTGTGGCTTTATGTCTCTCTGTTAGATCTATCTGTGAATGTGAGTGGGCATAGCCTCTGGTATGGCTGTCTTCAGTGAGCTAATTATACAGCAACCTAAATATTTAATGCCCATCAGTCTTTAATTAGCTACAATAACACGTGCAATCAGCGCAAAATAACACTGATGACTGAGATTCAGGCTGGCACCTGCCATGCAACGTGCCACCCAGAGATCCCATCAACCACAGCAAAGCAGAGAGAGACAGACCCCCAACCATAGTACAAAGACAGAGAGACAGCGCAGCGAGACAGAGCCTCGACTACAATGTAGGGAGAGAGATACATTGTATATTTTACTCTTCCCTCCCTTTTCTTAATTTATGTACATTGTTACTGCTGTTCACTTTTATTTGTATGCAGCTCAGCTGTAAACACTTTGGCAATGCGAATGTACAAATATTTGTCATGCACATTTAAAGTACCTCAAAACTGAATACTGAGAAAATCTCAGCCAAAACACGAGAGAGAAAGAGAGAGAGATTTGTTCATGTTAGGGGGAAGTAGAGGCTCATTAAAATGAAGAGATCAGTCACAGTATAGCAGGAGAAAGACGAAAGCTGGAGAGAGAGAGAGA
>NW_015546094.1:915810-916065 GCF_001515605.1 Sinocyclocheilus anshuiensis | reverse complement strand
GAGAGAGAGAGAGAGAGAGAGAGAGAGAGAGAGAGAGAGAGAGAGAGATTGTCTTTACAGGCTATGTAAGGTTGTTCTTTTTGTTGGCCGTCGTGAATTTAATAATTTTTTCCTCATTGTTAACATATGTAAATTCCTGTGTCACTGCTGCTGCTGCAGGCCTTCAGTTTTGCTCACCGTTAGAGGACGAGAGAACAAGCCTCACACACACACACACACACACACACACACACACACACATACATACACACACAG
>NW_015546094.1:898977-915189 GCF_001515605.1 Sinocyclocheilus anshuiensis | reverse complement strand
TCTCATGCACCTTTTTTTTTTTTTTGGAGAGGGGGTCCTGGCTTACTTGGTGTCCTAGGCAAGATAAAACACGACTAAAAATAGGAAAACACTAAAGTTATTATTCATAGGTTATTCCTCTCGCAACAAGGCATTAATCAAAATCAAAACTTGAGTATTCACAAAGGAGACATTACATTGATCAACTGTGATAGTAAATGCATTTATAATGTTACAAAAGATGTCCATTTCCAATAAATGCTATACTTTTTAACATTCCGTCAACAAAGAATTCTGAAAAAATGTATCACGATTTCCACAAAAAATATTAAGCAGTAATAATCAGCATATTAGAATGATTTCTGAAGGATCGGCTGACACTGAAGACTGGAGTAATGATGCTGAAAATTCAGCTTTGCCATCACAGGAATAAATTACATTTTAATACATATATAAAATAAAAGTTATTTTAAATTGCAAATTGGCAAACATAAGACTTCTTTTAAAAATTGTATAATAATAATATAAAAAATATAAAATCAAATAATAAAAAAATTATACTGACCATAACATTTTAAACATCAGATTTTTAAAATAATATAATATACTACAAATTATTTGAAATATTCAGTCAGACCAAATACGAAATTTAATTTCTACCACAGCACTTTTGAGAAAAAAAACTTTTTTAATTTTTAATTTAATTTTTATATATATATATATATTTTTTTTTTTTTTTTTTAAAGAAATTATTATTAATATTATTATTATTTTACCTATAATACAACATTCAAAATCCACTTGTCTGATATTCACTCAAACATCTGAGGGGACATGTGTTTATTTGAATTAGCATGAGGCTTCTGATAGACTTCCCAGTGATTTCTACAGTTCCTGAGCTACTATTTCTGAACTCATATTTCTTTCAGACATTATTTATACTTTATAAAGCTGGTTTCCTCCTGGACACTGTTGGCTGCTCCCCACAATGCAGGTGATTTCAGGTTTTACTATCCTTATGGGACATCTGGTCCCACACACACACACACACACACACACACTCGAGATCACTACACCATTCACCTTTCTTTGTGTCCCTTTAAACAGCTCATTCATACCCGGGTTCCATCATGCTGTTCTCACAGTGCTCTCTACAGTCTCTTTTTATCACAATTCCTTTCATTAATCCAACTGCTCAACACTCTTTCACCCCCATCATCTCCCACTGTCCTCTGCTGAACACAGGTGAAGGACAGACAAATCAGGACAGGAGGGCACACCGAATAAAGGGGTTCTGTTTTCCCTTCATCTTGATTTACTGCCTCTCTCTCTGTTACACCACAGTTTGGAGCCATGGGGCAACACAACCTCCTCAATCTCAATAAATAGGGTCAGGAAAGAGAGAAAGATGGGCCCAGTGAGAGAGAGACCGGAATTTGTGAATTTGTGACCGGAATATATATATATATACAAATTAAATTAAAAATTAAAAAAGTTTCTGGCACAAACCGATCGTTTCGTGTCTTAGGACATCAATGTGTCGTCACGAGCCGCAGGGTTTAATTTGGATTTGTCTGTGCATGTTTTTTTTACTCTCATAGATTTTGTTACCATTGCCATGCATTATACGACTGATAGACTGCAACGGTTGGAGTTAAAAATCATCAAATGTGGTCTACTGAAGAAACAAAGTCACCTACATCTTGGATGCCCTGGGGGTAAGCAGATAAACATCAAATTTTCATTCTTGGGTGAACTATCCCTTTAAGGTTAGGTTTAGGTGTAGGGATATGGTCAAGACTAAATTTTTGGATTAAAATGTTGTTCCAAGGTCAACAAATATGTTGACCTAGGAACACATCTAACTCGGTAAAATCAGGACGTGCACGAAACATGACTCATTTAAACTGTTAAAAGACTGCAAAAATGCTAGAGTAAAAACATGTCAATGGTAAGTTGCTTAAGTTGTGGGGAAAAACGATAATAGATCATTTCATGTACATTTACAGAATAAATGTAAAATTTTTGGAAGTAAAAAAGACATCTTATAATTTACAGTGAAAAACTGTAAACCAACATTCCAAGAAATGCCTGAGTGACACTTCACATTTCATGGTATTTTGTTAAAATAATTGTGTTTCTTAATAGTTTTGTCTTAATCATTTATGTAAATTTGGGTTTTATGCTACAACTTATGTCATCAAATTAATATTTATTGCATTTTTTCATGTGTGCTACCATGAAGGCATTTTGTATTTGTGTGTATGACACTGTGCATCTTTTATATATTAGTATTTAACTTGTGGAAAGGCTACTTGTGATAAATGATGATCAATTCTTTACTTACACAAAAATTCCTCAAAATAATTATATCTACAAAGTTGCAGTAGGGAATCCACATACGACTTACACACTTTTATTTAAAAAAAAACAAAACATCAGAAACCTGAATATTTGACACCTTCAATGCTTGACAAGCAATATTTTGAAATGCAAGATGCTATTTTTTTTAAGTTCTGTCACATACAGAGAGCTCAACGCTACACTTCAAATGGTGACAACTATTATGTGTTGAACTCCACATGAATTAACTCCAGACATCACAAAACAAGTTATTAAATGTGACAACAAAATATGTGGAAAAAATGCCATGACAGCCAAACAATACAAAACATTTAGATTTCCCTTAAAACATTCATATTCATGCTTAAACTGAATTATTTTGTTTAGAAAGTACTAAGTTTTCCCTCCTGAATTTACTGAACCACAAAATCAGTTTTTCAGCTGCAAGAAAACCCCCCCAGATATAATGTGTGAGTGTGTGCAGGGATGTTTGGAAGGTGACGGAAAGGAAGACAGATAAAGATAACAATGGTAGCTGAGGCATGTGATGAGGGGAGATGAATGCGAGGAGAGAGAAGAGAGAAAGAGTGCTGGAGGGGAAGAAACAGTAGAGCTGGAGATTTAAATTAGAGCATGAGGTAGTGAGGGAAGAGTTTATAATCAGTGCTTATATTACAGATAGATGTGCAGTATTAGTGCAAATCTGCATCTTCATAAAGACACTAAAAAAATCTACAGTGTTGTGGAGTTATTAAATAAAGTGTCACTACCAAAAACAATTTTTTTTCATTAGTTTAGGCAGTAGTTAAAATACTGTAGTTTTTCCAGTGCAAAGCTACCAACAATTAGCAAAGTAGCGTAACAAAATGCTACCACACTGCACAAACAGGTTTTTATTCAAGTCAATTGATTTGTTCTTAGAATTCATGTAAATGGATCGATAAAAAAAAAACAATCACAGATTTGAGTCTCATCATTTTGTTTTCACAGTAAACACAGTTGAATAAACCCTCATTTTCAAGCCAAGATATGACTTTTATTCATTTATATCATCTCAGTTTTATTTACACTGTTAAGTAGATTCAATGTAGTTACATTTCTTTAGTCAGTGCCACTATGATTTCACAGAACTTCATTGATTTCTGCAGCCCAAAATGACTGAATTCATTGTTGCTTTTCTCAAAATTGTGGTGATATTTCGGACAGTTTTTTGTGTTGATTTGCAGTAAAAATCCTCTGATCATTATGTATTTACGCAATTAGTTTTAATGACATTAAGAGTAACTACCTGCAATTTTTCTTGTGTCTAATCACTAAAATCAATTGTGGTTCTTTCACTTTGTCTTTACACACTTAACGCGAAAAGATCACTTGCGTAGCCGTATCTCTTTCAAACAGTTTGAAAGCAAACAGGTCGGAAAGACAATAGGTTAATACAATAGTAGCAGGTTGCGAATGATTTGGAGAGATCACTTGGAAATTAAATACAACAATTAAATATTACACACTTTTCCCTATATAGAACCTGATGGGTGTTGAAATCCTATAGTGCTTTGTATGGCTGGCCAATCCCTGCTCATTTTACAACGGCATTTACTAAAATACAGCAGCAGGATAGTTGAACACTTCGATCAATTTGTTTGCACTCAGAATTCTGGATTTTGATTAGCTAATTGCTTTTCTCCCATAAGGTTAACATTTTTTTGCTTAAAAACCTGCAGAAATAAGACAAAAATCCAAGCTGCTACACATAACGTGACAACTGATTGAACAGCATTAAATCTCGGACTGCTTCGTAGCTTATAGCTATACAGTACATAATCAAAAGAGTAGCATGACTGTAGTTTCACTGCTTTAAAACATGAGCAGCTTGGCAACACCAGATCTAAAATGAAGATGTCTGTCTACGTTTTTACCGTCTACACCAGCTTCATACAGACTCAAGCTTTAACCCATCAAAACCAGCCCCACTACAGCTAAATCTGTCAAAACGCCACATTCTCTTTGTAGCGTTCAGCGTGGATACATCCAGCCTCACACGGATTCAACTTACACATTTGAAATCAAACTTTGATGTGTGTAAAGCGGAGGAATAACCGAACAGAAAATGACAGTATAGCCTCACTTCCGGAAGCGGTCGCTGGCGTCTCTGTGTCATTAAAATGAATCCACCTTGCGTGCTAATGCCTCACAAGGATAAATAATTCAGCGCGGGCACACGCTGATGGGCCAGGTTAATTAAAGAGCAGACATCGCCACCTCACACATTTGCACCACTTAACTCGGATTGTCGAACCCTGTGGTTGTGTCCGTAAAGTGGCGGGACAGCTGTCTGGGCCTCACGGGGTGACAAATGTCAATCGATGACGGAGGTCCCCGTGCGATCGTGACGCGCCCAGCTGTTTGCAATCAAACAACAGCATACAGTGAACGCCACAACCTGCTTATTAACCTGAGGGGAAAACCATCAGAACATGTTGTTCAGGAAGAGTCGACTCAAGCGTTTGTGACAGACGCCCAGACCGTTTAACTGCTTGAGTAATTTGATGGACAGCTAGACACACACACACGCACACTTTTTCTGAAAGCTTATAAACACAGTGCTGGAAGACCACTGTACTGTTAAAGGATTGTCAGTAGAGTGTTGACTGTACTTTAAAGTGAGACAAAGATGATGAAACAACAGTGTGAATGGATTAACAGCAATGCAGTCAGACACCGGAAAGAAAACACATGAGCTCATATCATTTCAAGAAGACTTAATCATAAGGAGACAGCGTACCCTGACCTTGCTGTGAGGCCGTAGGCTCTATGAAAGCTGTTAGAATACTGTGACATTTACTCAAGAAAAACCAAAGTAGTGCCTCGTTTGAAGATGATTCCTCTCGCTCTGGGGAGGAATTTATATTAACTTGATAGCTCACCCAAAATGATTGTTCTGTCATCATTTACTCACCTTCATGACAAACACGCATGACTTTCTTTCGTGGAACAAAAAAGATGAATTTGAAGAATATTCTGGGTGCTGTTCAATAATTAGAAACTAGAAATTTTGAATAATGTGCTGATTCTTTTCCATTCAGTTACAATGATAGTTTTCAAAAATGTAAATTATCTCATATTTTACTCACCGTCACACCATCCCAGATGTAGTGTTGTCAAAAGTACAGACTTCGGTACCAGTCGGTACTGAAATTTTATAAACATCCATTTCCCCATTGAAGGGTCAACTTTGGGGGTCCTGTACACTTGCACTGTACAGACTCACAGAGTTGGAATATTTTTCTAAAAATCTTTGTCTGTGTTCATTTGAAGAGAGAAAGTATCATACATCTGGGACGGCATGAAGGGAGAATTTAAATTTTTGGCAGGAGTATCCCTTCAAGTGAGTGAATTTAGAATATAGAATGAGGAAAACATTTCAGGATTTTTCTCCATATAGTGGACTTCAATGGGAGCCAATGGGTTGAAGGTCCACAAATTGTTTCAATACAGCTTCAAATGGCTCTACAGCGAAACGATGGGCCGTGTTCTAAAAAAAAAAAACTGACATACTTTTTAACCACAAATGCTCGCCTTGCACTAGCTCTGCAATGCGCGTCTATGACTTCAAGCATTGCGTAATCACGTTGGAAAGGTCACGCATGACATAGGTGGAAGTACTGACCCAGTGTTTACAAGTGTGGAGAAGGAGGACCGTTCAAAAGTTGTTGTATTTTGAAAGACACATATTTATATGTCTTTGTATCAGCTTAATGTTTAAAATGGTCCATTCGTGTGCGTATCCTGGATGTTTAAATCTTAACCTAAAAGATTTGTTCTTCTAGGAAAAACGTGACCTTCCCAACCAAAAGTATATGAAGCTGCGCTGAAACTGCAATTTGGACCTTGAAACCGTTGGTCCTCGCTGAAGTTCACTGTATAGAGAAAAATCCTGTAATGTTTTCCTCAAAAAAATTAATTTCTTTTCGAAAGAAAGACATGAACATGACATGGGGGTGAGTACATTTTAATTCTGGAGTGAACTAATCCTTTAAGAACCAGATAAGTCTGATTTGTAAACGATTTATACAGATTGATCTTGTGAACTGGATCAAATGGTTCATTAAAAAGATCTGACTCAAAAGAATGATTTGTTTATTAACTGGCCATCACTGTTCTCTTATACACTCTCATGAGACAGATTTAGGACATAGGTCAAGACTTTCGGTGAATAACATTTTGAATTTTGATTGTAGGACATCAGAAAGCTATAAAACAGCATACAATGTATATACTTGATACTCTCTTGGTGCTTTTTGACATTTTAGAGCTTGACAGTTCTCATTTAATGTTTTTACACTGAAAAAAAAATACTGCATTCTACTGAACAAAGAGAGTCATATGGGTTTAGAACAACATGAGGGTCAGAAAATGATTTTTCATTTTTGGGTAAACTACTACTACTACGCCCTTAATAGAGGCAGACTGCGACCTGTGGACATAGTATCTAATGTAATATATTTACATCTGAGCATGTGCCCATTTCTCCTGCTGTATTGCTTGAAAGCAAACACAGCTCATGTTTATTTATTAGACGCCAATGCAAGGCACTTCAAAGGACTGTCCAGTCAGAAGCGCCCTGAGACTACGCTCACAGAACCTGCAAATTACTCCTGCCCCTGCCAGGCCCCAAACCACCTGCCAAGACAGCTACAATAGCCTTTCATTGTTTACTGTAGAGCCTTAAAACAAGTGCAAGGTGAAAATCGTCACATGCACAGGCCATATCAAGATTAGATACAACTGAGATGGATGGCTAAAATAATAGGCTCCCTCAGTCTGACACCCCAAATTGTGAATGTGTCCAATTTCCAGTGAGGAAAAAGTACAGTGGAGGTTGTGCTGGAATGTTGAGTTTGTTCCATCTGTGAGGTCTCAGGCTTTGCTCTTGATGATTAATCAATATGACGTATTGCTTTGGGTCAAAAAACGGGAGCTAGTTGAGCAACCATAGACACTCTGTCCAACTAAGAAAGTCAGCTTGTGTAATTTAGCCATTAGATTCCAATGTTGAACTAGTGAGTTTCCTCATTGCCTACATAGGCATCTCCCTCCGATGGCAGCATCTTAACTCAAATGGGATTGCCTTTTCCACAAATGACACAAGCAATTATGACTTGCACATGCCATGCCGAATATATAGGATCAAAAAAGATTCTCCACGACAATAAGAAAAAAAAAAAAACTCTAAAAATCGAATTAAAAACACATATTGCAAGTTCACAGAATTGAGCTCTTTCTTTCTATATTTAATTTGGTTTCAAAGTTTAAATTCTATGACTCTAAAAATGTCATGTGGTGTAACCAAGTAAAAAATAACATTAACCTTACATGCGAGTGTACCTTAAAGGACACCTACTATGTCCCTTTTTACAAGATGTAATATAAGGGTGCTTTCACACCTGTAGATCGATTGCTTTGTTCCGAAACAGGGATTAAAATTATTACAATGTTGCTTTTTATTCTTGGTGCGGTTCGCTTTCAAACGGCAAAGTTTCTAAACGGACCAAATTTGTCAATACAAGTCATGCGCCAGTAAACTGTTCTCTCATTGGTCAAAGTTCCACAGGTTATTTTCCGGGATTCCACTTAGCTGTCACGGCTGTCATCCGTCAGGATGCAACGACAACAGCTTTGCGGGCTTATTGTTTTGTTTTTGTTTTTTGTTTTTTTTTGTAGCTGTCATTATATTAATTTATCATTTTGAGCAGGAGTCCAGGATTGATCGGGAAAACATTTTTAAAATGCACCTACTACGAAGAAGAGCAATAAGACAGCATTATAAAATGAAAAAGTGCGCTTTGATTTTGAATGGCGAAGACGTGCTCACCCACAGACATTCACAGGTTCATTTTTAGGTATTAGCAAAACAACAAAGATAATGCTTTTCACGGAACTTACGTAATTACCCATTATACATTGTGATATAGCCTGGTTCGTTGGTCCGTTGGATCAGATTGCTTTCTCACTACAACCGAACCGCTCCAAAGTTAGTTTTCAAGCGAGTCGAGACCACCTCGTTCAGGCGATCTCGGACCGATTGTTTTGTCGCAGATCCGAGCGCGATTGCCGTGTTCACATATGCCCAAACGAACCGAGCTAAGGGGGCAAACGCGCCAGGTTCCGAAACAACAGGCCAGGTGTGAAAGCACCCTAAGTCTCAGGTCCCCCCAGAATGTGTCTGTAAAGTTTCAGCTCAAAATACCCAACAAATAATTTATTATATAATTCTGAAAAAGACTATTTTGAGTAGAAGCAGAAATTCACTGTTTTCATGCATGTCTCTTTAAATGCAAATGAGCTGCTGCTACCCGCCCCCTTTTTCAGGACTGTGCCTTTACAGCTCGTACCTCAGATATTCTGCCAAAAACATGTTTGGTTTTGATAATCATGTCTATCATGCTAAAATCATCCAAAGCACACGTATAGAAAGCAGCTGTCACAAGTTCTCTGTCATGTCTTATTACGCTTAAACTGTCAAATACACCCAAGTTTATGTTAAAAACACACGAGTCTGTGAAGGTAATAAGCATGATTATTGTTATATAAGCATTTTATTAATAATAATAATAATAATAAGCTGGGAAATAAATCGCATGTTTATATTAGATCTGTGTATTAATATACAGTACCTAATGCTGTCTACACTGCTAATATGACCCAAACAATAAAATAAAAACAGAAAATCACTCACTGCTCTGGACTGAATAACTTCTGTAGCTCTAATAAGAAGACATTTCTTATTTGAATGCTGCTTTTAAATGCTGTAGCATGAAGATAAACATGGCGGATTGTGTGCGGCTCACACAGGGTGGGGTCTCTGTTAATATGACAGTGTCCGTCAACAGCCGTGGGCGGGGCTTGTAAAATGTGATGTTACATTTTACAGATTCTGAGAACTGCTTGTTCTGAGACACTGCTGATGATTTATGGGGATTAAAAGAAAAGGAGCGGGTGGATTTTTATCATTAAAGGATACTGCCAACACACATTTATGTTCAATCAACATGTAAAAGTGAATTTTGCATTATAGGTGCCCTTTAAAGATTCAATTTGTCTAATTCCTCAAAGCTTTACTCTATGATCCACTACCCCATGATTAATTTGCTTTTCAAGCCATTTCCTACACCTTCTACAGCCTTCCTCTGAGTGGCTTGTCTTTTGTAGGGTGAGATGGTTGAGGCCTAACTGCGGAGATGTGAGAACCCGAGTTTACCCGCACTCTGTGCGCTTATGAAAGAGGGCTGCCATTGATTTTGCAGTGTGAAGGACTAATAAAGATGGATCTTTTTCAGAGCAGGACTGAAATGAGGGCCTACAGGTAAGAGCCGCAGACAGGCACAGCCACTTGTCCTTAAAGGAAGATTGATTTTAATTGTGACACCACCTGATTGGCCCAGTTCTAAATGAATGAAACAGGAAAAAAGAGATGGAAATGAAAAGCAGAGGGTGACCAATGTATTTTCTCTAAAGCAAAAGCACTTCAAAAGCATTACCATGACTCGGAATGTTTTTTTTCTCTATTCAACACATTTTTCTTGAGGGGGTAAAAGGGTATCATTACAAAAAGGTCTGAAACACCATCTGCAATCATTTTCTTTTTCCTTTCTAAAAATTAATTCCAGAAAAGGCTGCAGTCCAATTTTTGCTCTCGTCTTAATTAAAAAAAAATAAAAATCAACAATTTATTTTAAATTCTTACCAAAGATAGTACATGGAACCAAGCATACTTCTTTTTTTCTTTTATTTAAAGTGCACCCTTGACTTCTGACTGTGGCACACTCAGACTTAAATATTAGAAGCTAAATGGCTAAATGATCCTGAGTGTTGGAGGAAATGGCTTGTAATGGAAGCTTTCGCGCACATGGCTCAGCAGAGCTTGAGGTTTTATTGCACTTTCTGAATCAGATCAAACCGCTTTCAGAAACTGATCACTTGTTGGGACTCAATAAATGTCTACCAATGCTTGAAAAAAAAAAAAACCTGTGAAAAAAATACAGTGAGTGCCGGTAGATATACACACAAACACACACATAGAGATTCTTGGACATTTCACTTATGAATCATAGACCTCCAGAGACAATCGAAAATGTAATTTAAACAGTTTTACAGACATACTGGAATATAATACAAACATTATTTTTGATTTTGAGTCTATTGTTGGTTTGAAACAATGTAATTTAGACACTTTTTATTTTGTGCATCATCCATCTGCATTTTTCCTTTTTTATATTTCAAGTGTTATTCTTGGTGTTCTCATCAATCAAACCAAGAATTTGTTTTATGCTTTACTCGGCACAGTGCTTCTCGGCACAGCACAACAATGCACTAGAAACTAGTAAATATGCCATTTGCAAGCCACACCGTTCATCACATTTTACATATACTCACGTGCGGCACGGCAGATTATCAAGTCAGGAACACACTGGGCTATAAGAAGGACATTAAAATGCATTCCCCAGTGTCCTTAAAAATCACTGAGCCAGGAGTTTTTTTAATCTCTTTCACACATGGACCCAAACACTTACGCACAATTACACCTGACAAGCTCTTATTTCAGATCAATACAATCGATCCTGCTGCCAGTGGACCAATGAACTGGAACTGATGTCATATTTGTGATGTCGACATTTCGGTGAGGTCATTTCATTCTTGCCATTCAGCAACTGTCGATTCGGGGGGCTCGTGAACTGTGCGCATTTCCGAACAATACATAACTCGAACGAACCTTCAAGGGCTTGAAGAACAAACCACACTAAGCTCCATTCAGTGAAGATCCAGTGATTCTCTCTTCGCTGCTGCCAGAATCAGCTCTGCTAGAGATCTCGCTGACATTACATTAAAGCTGCTTTTTTATCCCCGCTGTTGAACCCTTCTTATGTCCTCCTGTGCGACAATCACAGTTTTATTTCCTCGCTTGGCCTTTCCAATTTCAGTGAATATTACTTTGCAGGAGGTTCTCCAAACAGGTAGAAATAAATCTGGTTTATATTGAGGGATATTCTCGCAGAATCTTTTTTTGGCACAATTACATAGACGCATATCAGTCCAGGCAGGGCCTCATATTTGAGACACTGTGAAATCCTACTAGCTTTGTTGTTTATTCCAAGTAGGCTACGATATCATTCCCATTCATCTTTTCTGTCGGCACAGAAGCTAATAGACCAGCATGATCTTCCTGTAGTATCTTATAATGGTATGAATGTGAGAAGTAATGCGACTTAACTAATAACAATTGGCGGTTTATTACAGGATATTAATGAGGATATTAATCTGCAAAGGTTTATTGCTGAACATTTCATTTTAGTGCAGTGCAAACTCTCGTAATGCTTTTGGACACCAGTGCCTCTCTCAATATTTGTAGCCCAGACAGAAGTAACAATAGTCCACTGCCATGGCAACAGTACAGGCTGATGTCAAAGTGGCAGCTGGCGTGTGCATTCAGACTCTGGATAGTTGACAGTAATGTCAATTAAGCATCAAAAACTCCAAAGGCCAGAAAACATGCACATATGTGCACCAGCAACCGAAGATGGACATCAGTTGGATAGTGTTTGTCTAAAAGCTGTTGTTTTTTCACACAATAAACAGGAGTAAGACAGCAGGACAAAAGGACATGCTATTCTATTAAAGGAGAGACACATCCATTATGTCAAAAAGGATTTGCTAAACCTGTGGAGAGCGGTCACACGCTGAGGAGATTATGTAACGCCTCTAGTTTTCAGTTTCAAATATGATGTTAAAGGGATCGTTCACCCAGATAATTCAAGTTCTGTCATTATTTACTCATCCATCATGTGACGCCAAACCTATATGATGTTACTTTTGCAGAACACAAAAAGAAGAACTTTCAAATAATATCTTGATCAGATCACTATATGTGCTTGTCACGCTTTTTTTCCCCACAGTTACAGTGAATGTGGACTGAAGCTTTCAGGGAATCAAAAATAATGCATAAGCACCATAAAAGCATCACAAAATTTATCTGAGCCTCAGACTGCAGTGTTCCTCCATATTGCGCAGTACAACTACAGATGAGTTCTGCCAAGGTCCTTACTCACTTCCATTTGCCTCTTTCCTTTCACTTCCTGTCTCTAGTCAATTTTCCAATCCAATAATAACAAAAAATGCCCCCAATACACTACCATTCAAAAGTTTTTTTTTTTAAAGAAATTAATGGTTTTATTTAGCAAGAACATATTAAATTGAATAGAAGTGACAGTAAAGACTTGCATTGTTATGACAAAATCTATTTCAATTAGATGCTATTCTTTTGAACTTTCTATTCATCAAAAAATAATAAAAAATGTAACACAGATTCCAACTGCTTTCAACACTGATCATTAGAAGAAACCAAATCAGCATATTAGAATGATTTCTGAAGGATCATGTGACACTGAAGACTGGAGCAATGATGTTGAAAATGCAGCTTTGCCATCACAGGAATAAATTCAATTTTAAAATATATGAAAATAGAAAAGAGTTATTAAATTGTAATAATATTTCATAATATTACTTTATTTTCTGATCAAATAAATGCAGCCTTGGTGAGCTGTAACTTACCTCAAATTTTTTAAACAATAGTGAATATTTCAAATCTCATACATATTCTGGGCACTTCGATCATTGACGACACATCTAGCATCAAACTTAGATGTTAGCAAATAACACTTCTTTTGGGTTGATCTATTAGCAACAAAGGATTTTGGAACAGCACGAGGGCGAGCAAATTTTTGGTGTGAACTGTTCCAGTAATTCAGATTCTGCTACACTTTTCTCACATTCCAATCTGGATCCCAAATGCGAACGAGAAGCTCAAATAGGTCTATTGCCTACAAAAACCCATAAATGCACTCCATTTACCCAGAAGAGGATATTCAGGCCTGCAGAGCACCGTGGGAAGTGCGTACAGTGGGAGTGTGTGGTGATGTTATTCATAGTTCACTGGGCTGTTTAAGGGCACATCTCTACTCGCTTTTAGGTGATGGAGGGAGTCGGATCATCCCAGTCCTCACACTATGAAGGTTACACAAGAGAAAACAAAACAAATGAGTGGAACTTCATCTAATGGGCAGTGACAGAGTAAGGTGGGCGTCACAGCGATAAAAAGCTCATATTGTCTGCGAAGCAAAAAGACATGTACCATCACTTCAAGCGTACCAGGTTACATGACCGGCAAAACAAACAAGCTTAAAGCCTTTTAAGCCTAAACAACTGTTACAGATTCCTTCCATATGCTCACTCATGCACACACACACACAGAAGGGAATAAAAATACTCACAGAATGAAGCGGACCTTGTCAGGAACAGGATGCCATGGATTTCTGTGGCAACAAGTGAACGCAGTCCCCCGGGGAATCGCAACACGTCTTCTAGGATGACAGGTTGAAAGTCACAGAAATGGAGTGGTGTGGAGAGTCTCAAAGGAGAAGGTATTCCAGCTAGAAATGATCCATCTGAGAGCCCTTCACAAGCTGTGATTTTTATAATAATCCACTTTGATGGGACAGAAGTAGGGTTTTTTTTTTTTTTTACAAAGCTCAAGCACTCAGAGGAAAAAGAACCCCACCAATGGGCACCAAAAATATGGTGAGAGAAAACTGAAGTGTCACTGTCATTTATTTATTTATTTTTTTGCTTCATTCGTCCCTCTCTCTCGAGTGCGCTGTTAATGTTGACCCTCCCCGGCTCCAACACAAAAATAGGAGGGAATGGCAATAATGGCCAATTCTCAGAATTCTGCACTCCAAGAGACAATCACATGCACATTCGCACACTAACGCACTCTCCTGCGCACACATAGAGGCTTCGGTTATACATTGGCGTCTAGCTGCTTCTTCCTGTCAGCCCTCGGCACAAACCCTCATCCATTGCTGCACAGGCCTTGCAAACCCGCACAAAAACACTCAAACCCAGTCAGCACTTTCACCCTGCTTTCCTCTGCCACCTCACTCTACCTTACACGTTATTGCTTTTAGTTTCACAGAGAACCGTTCCTTAGGCCCTCCTGCCACATTTGATGAAGGGGAGCATTGACTTGAGCAAAGAAACTAGAATAGATTAAAAACATATAGTGGAAGATTTGAAGTCTCAGAGCAAAATCCTCCAGAATAAGTTGAGCTCAAGTGTCTGGGAGGATGAACTGATTAAGGAGCCCAGCGCTCGGGTGGAGACGTGGAGAGAGCGGCTCACGCTCTGTTCTCCAGCACCCTCATCAATCCAGCTATCCCTCCAATTCCCACGGCTCCTCCCTTCAGGAGTTCAGGAATGAGTTTTGGCACAGACACTCCCTCTATCCTCGGAATGGCACCTCTGGGATGGAGGCGGATCGAGTTATGGCTGCTCCGAGGTCCGTGGAAGCAAACAGAACTGCAGTGGCGTCACATCTGTCGCTGCACTGAGAATTTCCTCATCTGAGTCTCATGGCCTTGCGTTGCTTAAGACCTGAGGAAAAACAGTGAGAAATATTCATGATCAATTATTCATTATGCTTTAGTACAGACGGCAACCTTCAATACTGATACGACTGTTCTACTACAAGGGAGTTTTGAAATACCATAACGATTTTTCTGATCTCATTATAGTACTTTCCGGCTCACATTATATATTCACAATAGTAATTCAGTTACACCATGCATTTCTATTACAGTGTATAACAGAGAGAGTACTGTGTCAATGTAATTAATGTAATGTTATTGAATGGATGTGCTCAAACGTGACGAAGACCATTACATTGCAATCAATATCCAATCAAAACACAGCCTCATTATCATACAATAAAACCACTGAAGTACTGTATCATGACTGAACTGACATTAGCTGCTCTAATAATGTCTAACTATGTCAGAGACAAATAGGCATGTGTAACACTATTTACTTCCTTAATGGATGTTCCTGCTTCATTGTCGCACGTTATTACAAATAAAAAAGGTCTTTAATAAGTAATAACTTATAAATCTTTAAACAAAAAGAAACGGCTTTCTTTTGCTGTTGATGTGACTTAGGCCACACAGGCTATTGGATATACAGTGCCTTGCGAAAGTATTCATTTTCATCATTTTTCATCACATCAAAATTCATAATTTTTTTCACGTTTTGTTATGTTGTTGCCTTATGTTAAACTGCTTAAATTTACTTTTTTCCCCACATCAATCTACACTCCATACACCATACTGGATCATCATCATTTGTCAATTATCTGCCATTCTTCCCCTCACCTGTTCACCTCTCAAGCTCTGTCAGGTTGGATGGGGGCAGACACACATTTTCAGGTTTCTCCAGAAATATTTGATTGGGTTAAAGCTCAGGCTCTGTCTGGGCCACTCAAGGACATTCACAGATTTGTCTATAAGCCACTCTTGCTGTATGCATAGGTCCATTGTCCTGTTGGAAGGTAAACCTTCTGCCCAGTCTGAGCTTCTGAGTGCTCTGGACTCGGTTTTTATTAAGGCTATCTCAATATTTTGGTGCATTGAGCTTTTCTTCTATTCTGACGAGTTCCTGCCGCTGAATAACAGGCCCACAGCATGAGGCTGCTACCAGCACACTTTAGTGGTGTTTGTCCTTCTGTAGTTTTCTCCTATCTCCACATATGATCACAGAGCTCAACTAGATGACCATCAGGTTCTTGGTCACCACACCAATCAAAGCCCTTCTCCATCAGTTGCTCAGTTTGGCCAGGAGGCCAGCTCTAGGAAGAGTCCTGGTTGTTTCAAACATCTTCCATTAAGGGTAACAGAGACATGCTTCTGTGACCCTTCAGTGAAGCACAATCTTCCCCAGATGTGTGGCTTGATGCAAACCTGTCTCTGAGCTCTACAGGCAGTTCTTTTGACCTCAGGGCTTGGT
>NW_015546094.1:886658-898866 GCF_001515605.1 Sinocyclocheilus anshuiensis | reverse complement strand
TTGCTTTACCATTATGGTGTATGGAGGATAGATTGATGTGGAAAAAAAAGTAATTTAAAGCAGTTTAGCATAAGGCAGCAATATAAGAAAACGTGAAAAAAAATATGAAGGTGTATGAATAATTTTGCAAGGCACTGTATTAATCAACAGCCAAACAGGCATTTTTTTTTAGCAAGTTAGCATTTTTAGCACTTTTCATGATACAATCAATTGTTGTTGGATAAACTGAATTCTCTCCCTATTCTTTTTCTCATTGAATATCATGTTTCACTCAAAAATACGTCATGTTAGAAATTAAAAATGGTTTGTGAATGGACTTTCACTTACTTCATTAAATATGTTATATACAATGGAAAGTATTGCCATATTTAAATTAGACTGAATATTTAACAGACAAACACACAATAGACAAGGGATTTGAAGCAGATTTATTTGGACCTGGTCAAGAGTTCCCAGACTGACTACACTGTAAAAAATAAGTGTAATTTTAACTGTAAAATATTGTAAAAACGCAACGGAAAAAAAAACTGTTAATAGGTTAACAGTAAGTTCCCGTACTATATACAGGGAAAAACTGTAAAATATCTAACCAGACATTTCATTTCATTTTACAGTAAAATGCTGTTAATTTTACAGTTTTTAAAATTAAACTGTATTTAAAAATAACAAATCAATGTATAATTTACAGTCAAAAACTGTAAACTGATATTCCCAGAATTCCCTGCATGACACTCCACATTTGAAAGTATTTTGTTTAAATAATCATGTTTTTTAATAGTTTTTGTTATTAGTTATGTATATTTGGGCTTTATGTTACATCTTCTGTTGTTTAATGAAAGTTAAATGCATTATTTAAGTATCATGTGTGTTACCATGATGGTGTTTTGTGTTTGCATGAATGACTCTGTGCACCTTCTATATATTAGTATATACTTCTGCTTGTGGCGAAGCTACTTGTGATGAGCTTTGATTCTTCATGTGGCTTTCTCTTTTACCACCTGCATTATTATGGTGGTTGTCAGTATGTTAAAGGTACAAAACAGATTTTAATAGCAGTGTGCATTGTTGAATTTACTGGTTTACATTCAAATTTTCTTGTTTGTAAATGACAGTTTTATACTGTACAATTTACAGTTTTTGGCCGTAAATGTGTTTACAGTTTTTCTGTATTTTTTTACAAAATTATTCTGGCAACCACAGCTGCCAAAATTATTTTGTAAAAACTACAGATTTTTTTTTACAGTGTAATTGTAGATGGTCATGTCAAATAACAGCCTCATCAGAGCGTAAATCTCTCTGGTGAGATGGGACTGTTCTAAAAATAAGAAAGAAGAAGGTAATTAAAGGTGGATCCCAGGCGTGGAGCTGTTCTATCCGGATTCTTATTTCCATACAATTCTCCATGTCATGCTTTGATTAGGAGGGTGCCTCTCTCATCAGCAGGGCTGATATGAAGGGGAGGAGGAGGAGAGGGGTGAAGGGACACACAGAAAAAAAAGAGTGATGAGAGACGGGAGAGGAAGCGACATGGACGGTGGCAGAGTGAGAATGAGACGTTAAAAAAGGACTGCATTAAAGAGATATGCTCGGTTAGAGAAAAAAAGAGGAGAGGAGAGGTCGCAGAGAGGTGTAGAGACAAAGAGGGTGAGACAGACAGAGACAGAGAGACAGCGAGAGAAGAGTAGAGACAGAATGAGAGAATAACTACTGGGGAGGTCATTTATGCGGCTCTAGAAGCAAAATTCATATTTGAGTAGCACACCCTCAGAAACCAATTACAGCTTTAACCCTTAACGTGCAGGAACATGAAGAAAAAAATGCTATTCGACTAAACATTAAAATTATGTAATTAAAATACTTTTTTCTTCACAATATAGATTTTATTTATTTTATTTAACAGTATCTCCCATGAAAATACCGTAAAAATATTAACATTTACCTCTAAGTCAGCAGTGTTCTCAAAGCATGCTGCCTTGTTACTTTTAGATAAAGATGATATGTTAAACCAAGTAACTTTACTTGAGTATTTGCAATCACTCATTTTATAGTTCTAAAATAAACTAGCAAATTTCAAGGGTAAAAGGGCTCATTGTCTAGTGCCAATAGTGTATTGATGTATAGAGCACAGCTCACACAGAAGTCACTTTCAAAGCAAGCAGCTTTCTGTTGGTCAATGTGACGAATCCATGAGTTTCATGTGGATTCCTACTGATTTGACTGGATTTCTCCCATCAAAAAATTCACTGAACAACTGTAAATGTGACCGAACCTTTATGGGTGGGTTATTTTGACTTGGCCAGGAAGCAACCACACAATATTAAAACACCTATTAAAAAGATCTTGCAAACCAAAAAGCAACCACCTAGCTAGGTTGTGGTGGTGAGTCTGACATGGGAAATTAATTCATTTTTAATTGATGATTTAGCAAAATAATCATGCAAATAAAGTACTTTATAACTGACAACTGAAACTGGAAAATTCATGAAAGAGTGACAGAAAAGTGAAGAGACAGACAGAGTGAAGGGAAATGAGAGAGGATCACTATGAGGGGTTACAGTCCTGACATTGATGTCACTCTTGCTTATCACACATGTCACTCTCAGGAGCGTCTTACTCAAGTCTTCCTCTTTTCTTCTCTATTTCCATCCCTTCCTCCCATTTTTTTGGACCAGCCATCCCTTCAGCCCTCCTGCTCTCTCACTCCTTCTACCAACAGACAAGTCATTCTTCATGCTCACACAACTATACACACAGGGCTGAAGGCCTGCTGACTCACAAACCTTGTAAAATGGTTAATAAGGCTAGAAGGGGGTGAGACGCAGGAGAAGATGGACATTAAAATATGACCAGGCCTGAACTGTGACCTTTTAAAGCCCTCTAATGCACTACTGATCAATACACAGCCATCTACACACAAATTATCCCATGGGAGCATTTAGCACGTTAGCACACTGTCACTTGTGAGAGTGAGCAGGTGAGATCTGGTGGTGTGTGTGTGTATCAGGTGGGAAGATACAGAGACAAAAGGTCAGATATCTTGATTGATGTAAATTGAGAAATCCACATCTGAGGCACCAGACAAGAGCTGCCATGTTCTCTTCACACACACACACACGCAAAAAATGTGAAAAAGACTGAAGCTACATGTGAGAGAATGAGCTGGATCTGGCTGTTAACAGTGAGCAACAGTGTCCACCACACAGATATAACAGAGAGACACACACACACACACACACAAACAGCAGCCGTGCCAATGTGTGCAACAGGAAAGATTTCTGCCTTCACCCTGAATATAAACCATGGAAAATCACTGCACAAATCATTTTCTTCTTAATTAGTATTTTGTCTTGTTTTAAGCAGCCTAAACAGCCTTAAAAGAAGATAAATTTACTTAAGAAAGAAAACTATTTTTTGAATCACATTTATTTTTCTTACCCTATGGATTCTGTGTTGTATGCATAAATCTCAATAAACTGTGATGGATTTACATTTGAAAATAAATAAATAAATAAATATTGGGGAGGGGGGTCTTGTTTTAAAAACAAATGTAACAATTTTGTGACGTTTATGCTTAACACAAGAAAAAAAGTGCTGAAAATTGTTAACTTTAACAATTAACGATAGATACTCTGAAAACAAGCCACTATTATCTTGCAAAAAATACTTTTTACATTTTTAAAAATAAAATTAATATTGTTTTAAGAATGTTTAGATATTTACTTAAGTATAAAACAAGAACACACATTAAGAACATATTACACTTATGATTTAGTTTAAAATATTTTTCTTTCGGGCATTTATTTGATGTTGTTTTAAGTATAAATCTACAGCATTTATTGACATTTATGTTTAAAACAAGAAAAACCAAATGCCAGTGGGGTAAAGAAACCTACTTCAAGAAATGTTCTCTGAAAACAGATTTTGTATTATTTAAGAACACAACTCAAATACTTAAACACATCTTGGTTTGGATCTCTTTCCTAGAAACCCAGGCAACATGCTGATTAAGAAAATGATTACTCCCAGTGTACAAATGAAGACAGAATCAGTGTAGTAGAGGAGAGGAGAGGAGAGGAGAGGAGAGGAGGGGAGAGGGGCAACCAATACGAATTTCTTTAAAATGTGCAAGTAGAAGAAGACAGCCAGCTCTCTCTGACTCAGACTAGAGGATGGAGGAAGAATAAAAAATAGGGAGATCAGGAAACAGGGGAAGAGGGGAGAAAATCTGAACGGTGCACTGAGATTTAACGAAACAGCAAATGAGAAATTCATCAAGAGTGATGCCAGAGGACATCTATGACATGGAGATGAAGCAAAAAGAGAGGACTTCAGAGAGATCTAGAGAAAAACCAGAGGGCTAGAGAGAGCGTGAGAGGCTGTTGAAAACTCACCCCTGTGTGAGAGTGGTCCTCCTCAGGTTAACACAATCCCTGCTCTGTGGAGCCATTCTGGGCAGAGCCTGTTTGGAGCACTGCACACCATCTACAGAATACCAATCACACGCCGGCAACACACAAACACACACACACACACACACACACACACACAGTCAGTCAGCGAGCGGCATGACATACTCTTTCACTCAGTGTTTCAAAAGCAAGCCACCACAACACCGTAGTTGTGCTTTATGAGCTGTGAATGAAACGGTCATAATGCAATAAGCTGTGACACAAACGCACACAGAGATACACACAGTGAGACGCAGTTCCAATGACGACCCCAGTGATAGGAGACAACAGGCCGATCTGCTCAGGAACTGAAGATGAGAGGATCGTGTGAAGCTCCTCCGGTGCGCCTCCTCGTTTCCTTCTGTCTTCTCACACACACTCTTCAGCGTAGAGCATCAAGAGGCTTTGTAATGTTTCTCTTCCACCCTCTGTCCTTTTTCTCCTTTGCTTTCCTTTCTTTTTCAAGTCCCTGACAATGTTCATAGCTGTAATTCCAAAGCACAGCAGTGCAAGCTGCATTCACTCTGACTCCAAACCCACTCCCTTCCTCATATGCTCTCTCTCTCTCTCAGCTCATTGTATCCCCATACCTCCTCTGCTCTCCCTCCAATCCAATCAGCTCTCACTCCTTCTCTCGCTGCTCCTTCCTGCACCCCTTTTCTCCTTCTCTCTCCTCCTCCTCCTTTTTCAAAGGCAAATACCAGCCAGCATCAGTGAGATCACAAGCTTCTCACACAAGTGTTCAAATAAGTATAGAAAACCATCACAAAGGTAAAACACTTGACGTGCCTTGACGCAACAGCACACGCCAGGTAACAGATGTCACAATGCCAACTCAAACTACACATGTACCGATTATTTGAAGCATTTGAATATACAGAACAAGTTGACAAACTAACACAGAGATAGAAACCCAACAGGTTATACGTGTTTTAAAATGCATTTCAAAATAACAATTTCTTTCACAAAACACAAAACTTAAGAGACTAATTATTATATTATATTATATTATATTATTGTTACAGTGTTCATTAATGTTAACATTCATACAAATAATAATAAAATTTAAAAAACTGTTCATTGTTAGTTCCGGTTCATTAAAGATTATTAAGATACAACTTTTGATTTTAGTAATGCATTCAAATAAATGCTGAAATTAAAATTAACTAAGCTTAATACTAAATGCTTTTGAATTATTTTATATATAAAATAATTATTATTATATTTATGTATTAAAAAGTTTTAATAACATATATATATATGCATTTTATATATTTGTATATTATATATTTTTATAATGTAATTGATCATTTATCATTTATAAATTTATGTTTTTTTTTACCTTTATTTAACACAAACGGAAAAACAAAAAACTTAGTTTATTCACTGACAGTCAGATTCCACAAGCACACTGACATTCCTAATCCTAACAATTAACTTCTAATCATTTGCTAAACATGTGTGTCATGTCTCTTTAAGGGTTGTCATGTGCGCCTGTTGTTAAGCAGGAGTCCCCTTCACTGCAGCCCTGTTTGTCTACACACTGGAGAATCATCCAGCCCTTTCCCTCTCTCTTTCCCCGAAACAGCTAAATATGCATTCAACAGCTGTCTCTCCACCTCTGCTCTGCAGCCTCATCAGCACAGAATCCCCTTTTGATGCAACCGAACACAGACTCTCCAATAAGACACGAGACACAAATCTTGCGCTGGGATGATGGCGTTTCAAAGCCTTGTGTTCTATACCTGTAACCGGTGGTAAATCCTTGAATACAACCCTCGTTTCAATAAGATTCCCTTGTTATTCTTACAGAGACAAGCAGAAACCCAAGGGCACAAGGCTGATGTTTCTCTTCCACCCTCTGTCCTTTTCTCCTTTGCTTTCCTTTCTTTTTCAAGTCCCTGACAATGTTCATAGCTGTAATTCCAAAGCACAGCAGTGCAAGCTGCATTCACTCTGACTCCTAACCCCCTCCCTTCCTCATATGCGCTCCCTCTCTTTCTCTCTCTCTCTCAGCTCATTGTATCCCCATACCTCCTCTGCTCTCCCTCCAATCCAATCAGCTCTCACTCCTTCTCTCGCTGCTCCTTCCTACACCCCTTTTCTCCTTCTCTCTCACTCCTCCTCCTCCTCCTTTTTCAAAGGCAAATATCAGCAAGCATCAGTGAGATCAGCTTCTCAGACAAGTATTCAAATAAGTGAAGAAAACAGTCACAAACGTAAAACACTTGACATGCCTTGACGCAGCAGCACAAGCCAGGTAGCAGACGTCACGATGCCAACTCAAACTACACACGTACTGATAGTATTTGAATATACAGAACGAGCTGACAAACTAACACAAACCCAACAGGTTATACGTGTTCTAAAATTCATATTTTTATTATTATTTGTATTATTTTATTTTACCTTTATTTGACACAAATGGAAAAAAAGAACAAGCTAATTCACTGACAGTCAGATTCCACAAGCGCACTGACAATACTAATCCTAACAATTAACTTCTAACTATTTGCTAAACATGCAAGTTGTGTCACTTTAAGGGTTGTTATGTGCACCTGTTGTTAAGCAGGAGTCCCCTTCACTGCAGCCCTGTTTGTCTACACACTGGAGAATCATCCAGCCCTTTCCCTCTCTCTTTCCCCGAAACAGCTAAATATGCATTCAACAGCTGTCTCTCCACCTCTGCTCTGCAGCCTCATCAGCACAGAATCCCCTTTTGATGCAACAGAACACAGACTCTCCAATAAGACACGAGACACAAATCTTGCCCTGGGATGACGGCGTTTTAAAGCCTTGTGCTCTATACCTGTAACTGATGGTAAATCCTTGAATACAACCCTCATTTCCATACGATTTCCTTGTTATTCTTACAGAGACAAGCAGAAACCCAAGGGTACAAGGCTGAGAGAGAGAGAGAGAGGGGAGGGACTGAATGGGAGGGGAAGGAGGGACACGGACAGAAAAAGAAAAGGAAGAGGAATGATGAAGTGAATGGGAAGAGGGATGAGGGAATGGAGGTGGGATAGGGAGAAGGAGGGAATGGGAAAAGGAAGGAGAATTGACATTCAGCCTGTGCACTGTGCCTCACTGGTGGAATAATGATTAGCTACTCAGTATTCCAGTCACACAGCCTCTACAATAAATGGGGGGGAAAGAGGGGGAGCAAGAGAGGGAGAGAGAAAGAGAGAGGGAGCGAGATGGTATAGCGGTGTAACAAGAAGGACCAGCAGACGGAGAGCGTGTGAAAGAGAACGGGAGAGAAATAGACCCAACTAGACCAGATAAGCATGACAAACCTTTCAACGGGAGGCTGCGCACACATGTAGCCATTTCAAAAACACACATGAGCATAATATGGCATTTCCCAGCACCGCTGAAGCCGGTGTATGAGAGAGAGAGAGAGAGAGAGAGAGAGAGAGAGATGGTATAGCAGTGTAACGAGAAGGACCGGCAGATGGAGGACAGCGCGTGTGAAAGAGAACGGGAGAGAAATAGACCCAACTAGACCAGATAAGCATGACAAACCTTTCAACGGGAGGCTGCGCACACATGTAGCCATTTCAAAAACACACATGAGCATAATATGGCATTTCCCAGCACCGCTGAAGCCGGTGTATGATAGCTATATCAGCATATTCACACCTCATTCATCACGTTTAGCCTCTCTCGCTCTCAAACACACAAAGACGAAGGGTCAGAGCAATCCATGAGGGCCAGAGCTTCTTTTCCATATACAAACAAGCTCATGGGTCTCTTTTGTTAATGATTATATATACCGCAGCATCGCACATACACGCGCTGCAGTACGGATATAGCACACACACATACACAGAGGGGCAACACACAAGGGGGAACACTCTGTCAAAGTCACAGTAGGTACAGCTACCTCAGCAAAGAGACAGACGCAGAGAAAGAGAGGACTTATATGCACGCACGCCACACAAATATGCAAATATCTTTATCATTTAAACACAAAACAGATCTCATCACACCAAAGTCGCTCACTGAACAAGTAAAACAGATGTAGAAGAATCAGGGTCAGACATTTGCGGTCCGTCTATACCAGACACTCGTATAGTCTTTACTCACTGGTGTATTGTAAGGTCAGCAGGTTTCAGCTCAGCACTGAATATGCAGCCTCACGGCTTGTACTCATGGGTAGATAGATATTTATAGAATTTACAAGATAAAAAAGTATGAAGGATAAAGGCAAACAAAGTGGTTTTATTCTTCAAGGCTTATTGACTGAGAAAATTACACAGCTTTTTGTTTTCCGTTTTTTTGTTTGTTGTTAATAATATTTTATCAGTTCATCTTCACTGCATGATTCATATAATTTTCTCAGATAAAACATCATAGATTTTCTCAGAAATCAGATTTATGTAGCAAAGATTAAAATAATATTCCAGGTTTGATACTGGTTTAGCTCAATGAACAGAATCTGTGCCATAATGTTAATTAATAAAAGAATAATTATGACTGGCCCATAATTTTAACAAAACTCAAGGTTACGGTGAGACACTTATATGGAAGTGAATGGGGCCAGTATTTTTAAAAGCAGAAATATGAAGCTATTTTATTTAACCACTTACATAAATTTATTTATTTAGTCTTTTTCTTTTTACATTTAGCGTGTTACGTTATCATGGCAACAAAGTAGATATAACTTTACACAGAAAAAGTTAACAAGCATTTTTTTCTTAGGGGCTTGAAATTAATTTTCACTCACCAGCTGATTTGTCTACAAAAACAGCCATTCTGACCTTGCTAAACTACTAGCTAAAACAAAAATATCAGAAAATCACTACTTGGATTTATATTTATTATTTAATGTGATTCAGAATTACAACTGAATTAAAATGAAAACTTTTAAGTTTTACAAGTAAATCATTGTTTATACAATAAAAATATTTCATTGTATTTTTTTTCAATAATAGCCTATTTTATGGATTTTATTTGAATTTTAAAGGCATAGTTTTTACGCTTGGCTCCTGGTTGGAGGGCATGATTTATGAAATTACATTTTTTTAAGAAAAGGACAAATCTGTCGAAATTCATTTTTGTGGTAATCAACATTATGTAAAAATGCTGTTGATTGATCTTAACTTAACCGAACGGGGAATATTCCTTTAAGTTTGATAGCATTTTTATTGTACATTCTGCATGGTTCAGAAACAACTGTGTTATCAACTGTGTTGTCAACAGAAAGTATTCAATCAAAAGCATTTTGTATAAATCGATTATTGTATTTATTTGTCCCCCAAAGCAGTTCAATGGCAAAAAAGACCGCTGGTGCATATTAAATTGCCAAATTGCCCATTTACATGAAGGTCACGCAGTAATTGCTAGACAAAGTCTGTAAATTAATGAGCTGGGGAAGATATCTATCAAATAGTTATTTGGGAATTCAGTGCAGGGAAAGGAAATGCTGTTTCGATATCACTGTCTATCATTTATGGGACTAATCATAATGATGCAGCAGCTGTATGGGGGAGGAGTTCAGCGGGCCCTGAGTAAATTGAGGGAGCAAAGAAGCGAGTGCAGGCAAATGCTATGAGCTCCAGTAATGGCTCTACTTAGCCTCAATCTCTCAATGAGCTGAGGTAATGGAGCTCAACTCAAACCTCATTCAGCTAGTGAAAAGTCATGACGAGATTTGCCATTAAAGAGCCCAAAGTGCTGGTTTCACTGCAGTCATCACTTACATCTAAAACTGCAGGATCATTTACTGTGTTTGTACTCTGGGGGGCTGGTGAACATCGAAAAAAAAAATAGAGAAAATTTGAAATTTAAACCACTTTTTTCATTTGTGCTTGCACGGAAAGAGGCCTGATTCTCAGCACACTATTCTGAGGCAAATAGGTTGGACAAATTATGGCTCTTTTCTGCAAATATCTGACCATTTTTCCAGGAGCAGCACACCTGGGACCGCACATTATACATCCGTGCGCCATATCTCTATGTTGTTGGGCAACCATAAATGGCCTATAGCAGTGGCATAGCGTCTGGGCATGCAGGGTATGCAGGTGCATATGGGCCGGGGCAGTTTGGGGGCCCGCCGAGCTGGGGGGAACTTTTAATTGAAAAGAGGGAACAAATAGAGCCCTGCATGGGCCCGGCCCTTGTCCAAAAGCTTATGAGAATTCTCGGCCCGAGTCCGACTGGAGACCGTGTCTTTTTTCTCTCTCTCTCTTCCCCATTACACAGCTATTTAAGCGGAGAGTGGAAGCTAAAGCGCGCTTTGCAGGACATGGAGGCGCCAGCACGATCACTTGCATTTTTTTTTAATAACAGTGGAAACGTAAAAATATGCCGTCATTTTTGCTCATAAAGGTAAGAGTATACATCATTCGGAACGGCAAAGGATCTACTTGTATTTGTGTGCACTCACAATAGCAACAAAACCTTGTGCTTTTGTCAAATAAGGAAAACAAACAGGATGCGCTTTCTGTCGTCTTGGTCTTGAGCAGGAGCGCTTCACAGACATGATAAATATATCTATAGAATGCTTTAAATTACTATTTTAAAACGAAGTAATTCAAATCGAAAACAAAAACTCTTTCATTATGTAATCCGTGCATTTCTCTCTAAGGGCACATCCAATGAGGAGATGGCGAGTCAGGTTCATTCATTTTTGCAACATTGACTCAGAAAACAGTTTATTAACAAATAATTCAAATATTCCCTCACTATTTAAAAAATTGTTTTATTTGTTTGTTTTTTATTTCTTTTTTTTGTTTGTTTTTTGGACCGCTGTGCCAAAATTGTGTTTGCATTCAGTAGCCTATGGCAGCATTGTATCCGTCATTCTTTTGACTTTTTTTTTTAAACTCTGATTGATCGATTCATGAGACATTCGTTTGTATTAAATTGTTCTGATTTTTTTCAACATGCATTCAAATATTCAAGTTTATTTCGTGCTACAAATATTAGAGGAAAATATTGATTCATATGCAGCTTGAACTGAGGCAAATTATTTCACTACAAATTAAAGAGCGTAAAAAGACATTTATTGTTTGTATTTTGTCATAAAATTGACAGAAGGCTGAGACTTTGTAGTAACAAAGCACAAAGCTGCGATTATGGAATGGCTTCCGCTCACGCTAGGCCGCCGTGTTTTTCATTGTGAAAGCGAAACTACTTTGTTTGGTCTTCCAAAAGAGGACACGACTACAAATCAGTGGTTAAGTTGTATTTACAACACTGTTCCAGAACAGTTTAACCCAAATATCCAGATGTGTGCAGCACATTTTATGGAGGACCGTTTCCTGATCCTGGGAGAGTAACGTTAGACTAAAATGCCGGCAGTTCTGACTCACGTAAGTACGTTTTCATTTAAAGGATTTGCCACTGATGATTCAAACGCGAGTTTTGGGCAGTGTAGAGTAGCACTTGTTTTGTCATTTCTCTGATCACAAATGCAGACAACACATTTCATTACACCAAATACACAAAATAATGTTATTTTTAGCAGCATCATATGACCCCTTTAAACATCATTTCCCTGCATGAACCCTGCTTTATTGAGCCCTCTTTTGTTGCTGTTTGATGACAGAAATAACTTAAGTCAAATAAAGTTTTGCATCACAGTAATTTTTAAGTTGGTTTCTGCTTTGTGATCTGCACCCCTAGGGCAGGGCAATCTATACTACCCCCAGTAATAAACCCAAGTTATTAAACATAAATTATTAGCTTACTATTACTTAGGTTTAAAAAAAAAAAAAAAGAAAAAAAAAAAAAAGCACAAAATGGTTAAT
>NW_015546094.1:877829-886648 GCF_001515605.1 Sinocyclocheilus anshuiensis | reverse complement strand
AACACACACACACACAAAACCCCACAACAAAACACACACACACACACACATACACACAAAAACGCCATCCGTTTTCACGTGTCTCTCAGCTACCTCAAACTTGAAAAGCTTAATAATACTCACTTTAGTCTGGTCTTTATCTATTACTTTTGAATTTGTAGCTGTTTAAATCGTAAGAATTCGCGAACATTCCACAGGCTCCAAACTCACGAAAACCGATTCAAGTTCATCCGTCACACGCTATTCTTCCGGTTCCCATTTGTGGACTGCCAGCTGTGAACGCGCAAAATGATTGACAGACACAAGCTTACAGCAAGTGTCATGTTTTCAGACAATTAATTGCATGTCATTTATAATTAAATGAATATGTATTATAGTTTAAATTTATATCAAATGCAATTAGCCAACCCACTCAAGTATAACTATAAGCAATTTCTTAATTTGTAATTTCATAATTACTGCTTAATGTTTTGATAAGCATTTTGGCAGAATAAAACATGCTTTAATGTAATTTCTATTGAAACATGCATGTCATGTATTTAGATATATTTGTTATCATGAATAAAGTACAATGAGTACATATAAAATATATTAAATTTGAATGAAATAAAAAAATAATCAAGTGCTTTAATTGTGCTTTAGTATGTTGGTCAATGACAAAGGATTATTAAAACAGTTACTTAAAATGTACTTTAAAGTAACATTTGTAATTTGACGTTACAAAGTGCACTTTTTAAAAGATGTGTTTAGAAACAGTCATGAAAATGTACTCTCTTTAAGTACACTTAAGTGGCCTTTTATACTATCTGCAAGTACTGAAGGAAAACTATACTTCTAAGATTTAAAGTACACTACAAGAGCACATTCAGTACAATTCTTTTTAACATGGCAATGGCCATTCTGAATTAGGACTGTTTAGGGTGCAAGAATACTAGAGTAACAATCCTGGTGTAGAAAAAATCTAATGATTAAAAATTCTGACATGGCACCTTTAATTCATTCGATATGATCAGCAAAAATTATTTTCCCCTGACTAGCCAAAGTTTCATGTGCAGTCATCAGTGAGTTGACAAAAATATTTCTACTTCATCAGCGACTTCATTCCAGTTTGCTAAAGTCAAAATCTCTTTAAATGAAACAGTAACAGACCCCAACACGCTCAAGCTTTTTATTAAAATTAAACACCACAAATTATGGTCCACTTTTTGTATTAAAGGCAGATAAAACACTCAAACCATAAGATAAAATCAAAGCATAACTACAGTGTTGCCATTCATATGCAAAAACCTTTGTGATTTCATTTTCTCCAGGGTAAAGATGCCGAGTTGTTGTATTTCAATATTGCAAAAGCAAAATATGTCCTAATCATCTCTCAGAAATCCACACATAAACTTTTAAGTCAAGTCCTGACCTATTGTTGTACCTATTGCTGAATCTGCCTTTCTCTTTCAAAAAAAAAAAATTCTTCATGTTTACCCCCCATTCATCTGATTATGTTGTTACACGGTTTCCTCTAAGATAACCTCAATAGTGTGAGGCACATCCTGACCCGCCACTACATTAATCGAGGGAACTGTGATAGTTGGCACAGTGATGGTGGGCATGGAAAAGTTGGGGTGCAGGAAGACCACAGAGGAGCTGCCTTCCTCTGCCATCAGCATGCCCTCCTGGACCACAGGCATGGTGGATGAGGAGGATGGTGAAGATGAAGCAGACTCCTGTACTAAGAGGATGGTCTGCACCGCTGCGTCATCATCTGCGTTCTGTGCGGAAGGATCCACGGGGTCGTTGGCGTGCAGACGCATGTGTTTGTCGAGGTTGGGTCGTGAGCGGAAGGCGGTGGGACACCGAGGGCAGATGTACGGCCGCTCGCCGCTATGCACACGGGCGTGCTCCGTTAACCTCGCTGCTACGCTGAAGCTTTTACCGCACACCCAGCATGTGAACGGCCGCTCGCCGCTATGAATGCGCTCGTGATCCTGCAGGTGCGGAAGCTGCCGGAAACGTTTCCCACAATGAGAGCACTGAAACAGAGAGAGCAGGTGAATGTGTGAAAAAGAGTGAGGCAATGTTATTCTCATCATTACTGATTTGTTAATGAAAGAATTTCTGATTTCGTAAATGGTAATGGAGGCGAGATGAAAAAATGCAATAATGAAATGATTTCATTTAAAAATGCCATTGAAAAAATATGACAAGAAAAAAATGAATGCCATAATGTTATTAGTAATAGCTTGCAACATGGAAAATAAATATTTAAGTCTTTAAAGCATGACAAATTTACAACACAGAAACTTGGGAAAAAAAAGTGAAGTGGCCAATAAAGATGTATAAAATATATTTTATCTACTATTTTAGTAGCTTAGATTTTCATATTTAATGTTGATCGTTTTTACTAATCGTTTCAAATTCTTAAATGTTCATACATTACTCTTATACTCTCCAAAGATGCATTATTTGGTCACAAATACAATAAAAACAGCAATATTGTGAAATGTTTTTATAATTTAAAATAACTATTATCTATTTTAATATATAAGTTCAATATAAAGGCATTTATTTATAATAGAAATACTTTGTAACACTATAAATCTCTTTACTGTCACTTTTGATCAATTTAACACATCCTTTCTGAATAAAATCATACTGATGGCACATACTTGAATAAAAGTATAATATTATATTTTTAGCCAGAGTAAGCCGGCCTAAAACTAATGACGTAAAAATGTTTAAAGAAAAAAAATCACAATAAATATGAACACTGGAACCAGCACTTATTTGAGCCATTCAGGATCTCTCTTTCCTGAAAAAAAAAAGAAACACCTCAAAATACCTCAAAGGGTCTCTCATTGGTGTGCGTCCTCATGTGAACGGTGAAGGTGGATGCATAGGCAAACTCCTTTCCGCAGAACTCGCAGGTGAATCGGCGTGGGGCATTTCTTTTGCCTAATGCTCCACAGCAGTGGGCCACGAGATGCTCCCCTAGAGCAGCGCTGGAGGCGAAGCGGCGTCTGCAGGGGGTGAGAGGGCACCGCAGGGGCGTCTGACCCGTGTGGGAGAGGCGATGCAGGTCAAGACCATCCTGAGTCACGCAGCGGTGGCCGCACATATCGCACTCCAGCTGACCTCCCACCTTGCCTCTTCCCTGACCTTTATATCTGCGGCGGCCCGTGTCCTCCCCTGTGCAGCGCTGCAGGTGTGTGTCCAGCACTGTCTGATTCAGGAACTGAGAGCCGCAGTTAGGACACGTCTTTGGTTCTTTATCTACAAACAAAGACAGAGAGTTTGAGAGTGGGGTAAGATAGAAGTGAAAATTTGGAATATTGCATAAACATTTCGAAATAAAGCACAGTTTCCTTTCTGTGTGTTCAAGAGAACTAAACTGTTGCTTCCTGGGAAACTGGCGCAAATGATCATTAATAAAAATGGATTGCTGCAATGGGGGAAGCCACTGTGGCTCTTTTCTCCCACATAATAAATTATTTGCGCTTACAGTTAGCAGATGAAATGCAATAACAAACGCTGTCGTGTTATCTTGCATTCTGAGGCGAATGCCTGATGTGTGGGAACGCACTCGTGTTAGACAGTTCTGGGAGGTAATTTTGTCAAATCATTGTAATGACAGACTTTGGCTTAGGCATTTCAGAAAGACTAAAATAACATTTGAGATGGTAAGTAGTGAGATTGGTCTGCTGGTTAATCCAATTGTCCAATCATATGATCTGTTGAGACAAAGTCACATGACTTTATATTCAAGAATTTATTCAGTAAAGATTTTCTATGTGCATATTTTCTAATCAGATTAAAAAAAGATCAACCTCAATTGAGCACTTTGTTCATGCACATTCTAAAATTTTATGCACTTACCATTTCCATACAGCTTTTTTATGATGTCCTAAAACGCATGTAAAATTATGTGGATGGAAACTACTATTGTGTTCACATGTCCATATTTAAATCATCATACAGCACTAGACTGAGGGATGAAAAATTATAAAATTTTTAGGATGAAAGGATTTTTTAACGGAAATTTAAAAGTGAATTCTCTAGAATTCTCACAGGTAAAATATATTTTATATCGAAGCTAATTTGTCCATGTCTAAAAACATATGTCATACATCTTGATGAATTACCAATGCATGAAACCATTGAAACAAATTAATGGCATAGTTCACCCAAAAATGAAAATTACCCCATGACCCTCAAGCCATCCTACGTGTAACCAATGCATGAAACCATTGAAACAAATTAATGGCTTAGTTCACCCAAAAATGAAAATTACCCCATGACCCTCAAGCCATCCTAGGTGTATATGACTTTCTTCTTTCAGACGAATATAATCGGAGTTCAATTAAAAAATGTCCTGGCTCTAACAAGCTTTATAATGGAAGTGAATGAGATTTTGAAGCCCAAAAGTGCTCCACACGGCTCCGGGAGGTTAAAGGTGGGGTAAGCGATTTTTCAAAAACGTTTTAGAAAACTGATTCGGGCCGAGTAGCAAAACAAACTTGTAGCCAATCAGCAGTAAGTGGTGTGTCTACTCATGATGTGGAGGAGAGTGCGTTCAGTGAACAGGGCGGACATTAGCGAGCCGAGCGACGGAAAGATAGAGATGGCGGATAAAAAACAAAAGAGGAAAACGTCTGCGGAACAAAAGAAGGCTTAAGGCAATAAGGCAAGAAGTAGGACCCGTGTAAATATCGGATCAGCTTTCCAGCGCTGGAGAGAACTCAAGGAGCGGAAGGCCTGCGATTGGACTCTGAGGTTGCTTTGTTTCTTCTCGATAGGTGAGTAACACAGTGTCTGCGCCGCAACAGCTAAAGTCTGTCTTGAAAATAATTTGAAATTTGTGTCAATACAATAGAACGCAGCAGCAGTTTTCTGTCAGGGATTTGTCGTGTCGTGCCACTCGCGTCCGGTGTAGACACGGTGTAGCATTGGTTTTGCTTTGTTTCACAGAACTAATCGTTGCCTGGGTTGCGTACGTATGTGTGGGGCGGAGCTATCAAAATAGGGGCGAGACCCTTTTGGGGTAGGGTCGTGTTTGTTTTGGTGATTTCAAAGGTCAACAATGGCTACCAGAAATCGCTTACCCCGCCTTTAATAAAGGCCTCCTGAAGAGTTAATGTGTTTGTGTGAGAAAAATATCCATATTTAAAACTTTATAAACTGTAATCTCTAGCTTCCGCTAACTGTCATACGCGTTCACAAGAGAATGGCGTTTCAGAGGATGATGTAGCACGTAGGCGTAGCGTAAGCTGCGTCACAAACTAGAAGTACAAAACGAGTATTTGTAAAGAAAAATGCATCGCTTTCCTTCAGAAGGCCTTTATTAACCCCCTGGAGCCGTGTGGAGTACTTTTTACGATGGATGGACTCACTTTTTTGTGCTTCAAAATCTTGACCACCATTCACTGCCATTATAAAGTTTGGAAGAGCCAGGACATTGTTAAATATAATTCTGATTATATTCGTCTGAAAGAAGAAATTCATATACACCTAGGACGGCTTGAGGTTGAGTAAATCATGGGGTAATTTTCATTTTTGGCTGAACTGTAATTTAGATTATTAAAGCGAACTATTTTTTCCAGATTGGTAGCTATGGGGTAAAGTGTGAAATGCTTCAGGGTAAACTGTGCCTGTGCCCAATTAAAAAATACAATTAAAATATGAATAAATCACATATATCCTAACAAGTGAACTTTACCCTGGACATGACAGAGTTTACCCCCATGATGGGCAAGTTATGCAATAACTTTTTACCAATTTGTTTTTTTCTGAGAAATATCACCTCTTTCTGTTAGTTGTTCTTCTCTCTCATTTCTCCTTGAACAGAAGACAATGCAAGTTAAAAGTAGCCGACTTACCTTACTCTTATACTTATAAAATGCATCCTAAAGTGCTTATCTACAATAAGAGAAATGGAGAGGCACACAGATTCTCCAATCTCCGGCTTCTGATGTACCGGACATGAGAGATACTTATGTTTATGCACACGTTCCCTCACACACACAAGCAAAAATGATCTTCTGCTTGTAATAGAGTGAGAAAAACAAACACGTATTGTTTGTTCCTTATCTAAAAAGAGGGCCGGAGACGGAGAGAGCAACACAAACACGAGCACACAAAAAGCTCCCTCTTATTTACACAGGACCAATCAGAGAGAGCCGGCTGATAAACAGACATTTCACAGAATGCACAGCTCATACGCAGAAATTACAGCACTTTATGGGGTTCACCGGTGATGTGATGTTTAGATGCAGAGCATTCAAACTGTCAGGCTGTGACTCAGCCTCACTGATCTTTACAGGCTTTTAAAAGCTTCTACTAAGCAACTCTGCACTCCCTTATTTACACCTGTATAAAAAATCTATCCTGCTTTGTTCTCTGTTTCTGTTCAGCTAAAGAGTGGAACAGCTGTGGCAGCGGACTGATCCGTGTAAGAGCCTCTGATCAGAGGTGATAGTGATCAGCAGCTGATCTTATCAATACACACACAACCCATCCTGATCAATGTGACCTTTGACCCCATCTATTTACTTGGAAGCAATCGATGAAAGCTCATTCATTTGACAGATCTGTCAGAGAGTTTGTGTGTGTGTGTGTGGTCAGAAACACAAACATTAACCCATACAGAGCTGTGAGTCGAAAGGAGAAACTGATTCACTGACCCACTTAATAAAGTGAGTTTGTGAGTGTACTTGGGATATCCATGTTGATTTACTGCAATTATTATATAATATATTGAACAGTTATTACAAGTAGCTTTAGAAGTAGCTTTGTTTTGTGTATGATTTATATTAACATTACAGAATAGAACATGATCAATATTATAATAAATTGTAATAATAATTATAATAAATGTAATTGCACAAAGTATATAGGTTAATTTCAATTTGTTCATTGTGAAATAACTCAAACATATATGTTTTTTTTTCTTCTGTCCTCTGGTTCTCGTGTATCCTACCTCTCTCATTCTGCACAAATCCAAATATTCCATGATATTTCCATATTTGCGATGTAACGTATCTGAATGCTAAACTATTATTTATAAGGGGTGGGGGGAAAAAATCGATACAGCATAATATCGCGATATTTTCCACGGCAATACTGTATCGATGCACGGACGCCAAGTATCGATCTTTTATTACACTATTTGGTAGAATAATCAAATCAATTTCTTTACCATCCACTAGATGGTGGTGTTGAGTTTTTTCTGGTGAGGTCAGCTGGGTCACCTTCAGCATGCAGTAAGTTAGTAAAATAAAGAGGGCGGCATCGCGGAAAGTTATAAGGAAAGCCCCGTCCGCGTTTAAATCGGATGTATGGACTTACTTCGGATTTGTAAACAAGGAGGGGATGTAAGTAGGGATGCACCGAAAATATAGGCTACATATAGTAATAATAATATATATGGCGCTTCGCGCCCCGCAGTGTTCAGCGCGCATGGTTCACTCTCCTCGTCACTGCGCGGTTTGACGCTCCGCTCAATATTCCGATCTATGAATGTGCATTCTGCTTGTGTACCGCTCATGCTCACCGGAAAAGCAAAGTCCGCTCAAATAACGCGCTGACAGGAAATTTCTATGCAGTATTGTTCCTGTTTGCAGTAGCGCTACTGTGAGTAATTTACTTTCAAATGCCCCAATTGCTGAAGGGTCTGCACAACTTTTTAGTACAATTTCAAGTTGCACTGTTCAAAATACCTGTAGTAGCACAGCAGTGCATACTTGTTTACATTTAATTAAAGTGGACTAGATTAGACTGTAATACAAATAGTTGAGTTTGCCAGGTGCATAAAACATTTATGACAGGTTTTCATGAAAGTGTTGATCAGTTTGTCTGCTTGACAATCCCATTTTGCACTGCAACAATTAAAACAGATGTTGTCAAAGTTTTCCATTGGGGACATAATTTGAAGTTGGAAAAAGGTAATAAATTGCAATATATCGCAGAATATAGCGATATATTTAAAACCGCAATAATATTGTATCGTGACACAAGTATCGTGATAATATCGTATCCTGAGGCCTCTGGTGATTCCCACCTCTATTATTTATTATGTAATTTATAGGCTTTGTACTTCAGTCGCGTTCCAACGGTGACACAGAGGCGGGCGCGCTGATGTTTGGTTCACTGTATTTTATTTTGATAAAGTACCAACTGCGCTGTCAAGTTAGCAATGATGGAACTGATGTGTTTTGTGTGTGTGTGTGCGTGCACGCCTGCGCGATCACTTCAAACTGTTTCCTTATAGAACCAGCAGAATCAAGTTTAAACACTTATTGTCTTATTAATAATGCATCACTGTATAAAGGTCTGCTTTTATTTGTGTACACTCACAATGAAAACAAAACTTTATGCTTTTGTAAAATAAAGAAAACAAATAGGATGTCGCCATTTGTGTTTCCTTTCTGTGAACAAATTAAGCCTGTCACAAAAACTCAGCATATATAGGCTACGTTACGTGTGCACTGTTTTGTTCTCTTGTTTATCTGTAAACTAGATCAAATATATTTCGAGAATTTATTCCTTGTATGTATATGTACTATGGATGGAAAGTTTCCCCGATTCGCTCGGTGCATCCATCGGCATAAAAAGTTAACGATGCGATGCATCGGTTTAAAAAGTGTGCATCGGCTACAAGTTGGCATTTATAACGCAATGCATCGTTTCTAACATATTTGCATTGGTAAAAACCGATTTAATTATATATAATTACTAGTGGATGCGCTATACTTTTATTATTTAGAAAGTGGCCAATCTGTGACCAATATTTTATATGTAGATTGATTTCTCCTCTCTAAACTGTTTCTCAA
>NW_015546094.1:865568-877555 GCF_001515605.1 Sinocyclocheilus anshuiensis | reverse complement strand
TTTATTATGTAAATTATAGGCTTTGTACTTCCGTCGCGTTCCAACGGTGACACAGAGGCGGGCGCGCTGATGTTTGGGTCACTATTTTATTTTGATAAAGTACCAACTGCGCTGTCAAGTTAGCAGTGCTGGAACTGATGTGTTTTTGTGTGTGTGTGTGTGTGTGCGCGCGCGCCGGCGCGATCACTTCAACTGTTTCCTCATACCAGCAGAATCAACTTTAAACACTTATTGTCTTATTAATAATGCATCACTGTATAAAGGTCTGCTTTTATTTGTGTACACTCACAATGAAAACAAAACTTTATGCTTTTGTAAAATAAAGAAAACAAATAGGATGTCGCCATTTGTGTTTCCTTTCTGTGAACAAATTAAGCCTGTCACAAAAACTCAGCATATATAGGCTACGTTACGTGTGCACTGTTTTGTTCTCTTGTTTATCTGTAAACTAGATCAAATATATTTCGAGAATTTATTCCTTGTATGTATATGTACTATGGATGGAAAGATTCCCCGATTCGCTCGGTGCATCCATCGGCATAAAAAGTTAACGATGCGATGCATCGGTTTAAAAAGTGTGCATCGGCTACAAGTTGGCATTTATATTGCGATGCATCATTTCTAACATATTTGCATCGGTAAAAACTGATTTATTAATATATAATTACTAGTGGATGCGCTATACTTTTATTGTTTAAAAAGTGACCAATAATCTGTGACCAATATTTTATATGTAGATTGATTTCTCCTCTCTAAACTGTTTCTCAAACGCGCTCTCTCATCACTGCTGCTGCTGCGTGAATATGACGAATCACAACACCACGGAGACCCGAGGAAAAACTGGGATTAAAGTCCAAAACCTGACTTGAAATAACCTAACAAATCAATCGGGCCTAAAGCGGTTCCATAAATGACAAATTAAGTTCACACAATCTCACTAATTTGTGCACGTTTATTTTTAAGCAGCTCTTAATGTTGATCATGGATCAAATCGATCCACCATCGCAAACAGCGAATATATCTGTTCTGTTTAATGCATTTGAGACGTTGTGTTTTCCTCAGTGCATAACTGACATGTCACAGGTATATTTTTTTCATCTGTAAATGTCAGAAAGTCACGCAAACATATCCATTTTGCTGTCAGGAGTGGGCGAGGCACGCGAGTGAACGAGCGCTGCTGCGTGCATGCGCACTAAACAGACTGAGCGCAATCGAATAGGAGCGCAATAATTCTGAGAAAATGTACATTTTGCTAAAATATTTGTTGTTGGACATTAAATGTGTCTTTTGTAGAATTTTAAACCTATGCACTGCAGATTTTATATATATAACAATGTAACAATATTTTATAATATTGTATATGTATAATATTCAACACTGTAAATACTGACTCATTCTATTTTTTTGCCAATAAAAGCCTTTAAAACTTATGATATGCTTATCGTTGTTTCTCAGTATACCATAGAAACATGTGGAAAAATCATCTACAAATACTGAAGCAGCAAACTTTGCAAAACACAAATGTGTATTATATACACTCATACAAATATATATAATTTTACTGTTATATCTATTTTTTATTTAATTAAAATACATGCTTCTGTCTGTCACAGTGATATAATGTCTTAGAAATATCTTTATTTGGGGGCTTTTCTAAGCAATAAATGATATGCGCTCAATTAAATTAATGGGCATATTGTTTAATTAATTCGATTACATTTTTAATCAATTGCCAGGCCTAATCCTAATGCATGCATGTAAGAAATAGCATGTGAATGAGAGCTCATAAGGACAAAAGCTGAGTGTGTAATTGTTTCCTGCAGGCTGACCTTGGTGGATGAGAGAGTGGAGGTCCAGCTCTTTGCGTCGTATAAATGCCTCCCCGCACACATTGCAAGGGAAGGGATGGCTGGTGTGTAGGAGTCTAGAACAGCAAAAAACAGAGAGAAAGTGAATAAGAAAGGCTGCACCATGCAATCCCTGGAGCCAATCCAGCAACAATCGCTGTGAGAAAATTCACGTTTGAATTCACCCACATATTATAAGGCACACAGTCATGTACTCGCATATAGGTATAATTAACATCACCGGTAAATAATGCAGCTTCAACTTTGAGCTAAAGAAAAGTCATTAAACTGAGGCGTGCGGGAGAGTGGCAGACTCTATAATGTCTTAAAGCCCACTCGCATGGGATTAAAATCAATAGGGTCCTTACTAATTATTCCTGACATCAATAATTACTGCTTATATTTACTTTCCAGTCCTGTGGCAATGTGTCATCTTTAACCAGTGCCCTCAGTAAAATGACTGGAGGAAGAAACATCATCTGATTTCTTTTTTTTTATTATTATTGACATTTTAATTAAGAACGCAATTTCAGTAAATTACTGACATATGTTTATTAGTTGTAAACAACCAAACAGTTTATCTGCATTCTGAACTTATTAGCTGTATCACTGCTCTGGAAAATCAAGAAAGTTCAATGGTACCGAGATAATAACTCTGTACAATTGCATCATTATTGTGTTTTACTCCTGTGCCACTGAGCATTATGAGAAATCCAGTAATGAAGGCCCTTGTGAATAGAGTTTCAAATAATTAGATAAGCATTATAATCTCACATAATGTATTATAAAGAGGCATTTTGCAAATCTGGTTATTGAACTTCTTTAGAATTCAGCTTGTTTCAGAGCAAGTAACACCACATTCAATTGTAGTCAATATGCTGATGACACCAAACACAGAGGAAATAACTGCAATCACGTAAGGGAAGCAGTCATATCTCACACTACCATCATTAAGGTACTTAGCAGGAAGAAGCATTCACCCTGTCCCTAAGTGTTTAACTATGCCAAGCATTTCAATCTGAAAATCCATCATGTTTTGATTTTTTTCTGTACTGGAAACATTCACTCTTCTCTACACATTCCTACACATATTTCCTTTGTGGAAAAACAAAGGGAAAAATGTATGTACAATTATACATTTTATTGAACGAGACGTTGAGTCAATGTGTAAATATGTAATTTATGAAACGTGTAAAATATAATTTAAGCAATTCTGTGTGTGTCTTATTTACTTTCATCAAACTGCATGAGGTTATACACCATTTGTGACCCTGGACCACAAAACCAGTCATATCTGTAGCAATAGCCAACAATACATTGTATGGGTCAAAATTATTGATTTTTCTTTTCTTTTTAAAAATCATTAGGATATTAAGTAAAGATCATGTTCCATGAAGATATTGGAAATTCCCTACCGTAAATATATCAAAACTTATTTTTTGATGAGTAATATGCATTGCTAAGTGTCAGACTCTGGGCCAGGTTTTGTGTGTGTCTTTGTTTGTCAGTCGTTGAACGTCATCCTGTCATCCTGATGTGTCGAGTCCTGTGATCCCCAGCCTTTAATAAAACCCTTTTGATTTATTCTACTCCGTGTCTCCTTGCTCCTTCGTTCCCGTGTTCCTCGTGTGTGTGCACCGTGACACTAAGGACTTAAATTGACAATTTAATTTTTATTTAAAAATTAATTTAATCAATTTAATATTTAATTTTCTCAATATTTTGAATTTTTTTGCACCCTCAGATTCCAGATTTTCAAATAGTTGTATCTCGGCCAAATGTTGTCCTATCCTAACAAACCATAATCAATGGAAAGCTTATTTATTCAAATACAATTAAAAAGATTGACCCTTATGACTGGTTTTGTGGTCCAGAGTCACATTTAAGAGTCTGGGGTCAGTAAGATTTGTAAGTGTTTCTCAAAGAAGTCTCTTATGCTCACAAAGGCTGCATTTTTTGATAAATGCTGTAAAAATAGTAATCTAAATTTATTATTACAAATTAAAATAAACATTTCTTGCTTATATATAAAAATAAAATGTAATTTATTCCTGTGACGCAAAGCTGAATTTTCAGCAGCCATTACTCCGGTATTCAGTATCACATGATCCTTCAGAAATCATTCTAATATGCTGATTTGGTGCTCAAGTAACATTTCTTCTTATTGTAAATGTTGCAAAAACTGTTGTGCTGCTTAATATTTATGTGGAAGCTGTAACGCATGTTTTCAAGATTCGTTGGTGCATAGAAAGTTCAAAAGAACAGCATTTATTTGAAATAGAAATATTTTTGTGACAGTATAATTTTACTGTCACCTTTGATCAGTTAAATGCATCCCAGTAAACAATACTTTTTTTTTTATCTTGAGAAAAGCAAAGCCACATGACAACAAGATGCCTAACGTCAATGGTGACTGTTTAGCGCTCCTGTTTTTATTTCTTAAAGATTTACATTGACTGGATGCCAAAATAAGGTATTGCGAAATACATCGCATGGGAAATCAAATGAGAAATGTCAGAGGCACTTGTTTAATTGATCACTTCTTTTAGAGACTAATCAGACATCTTCTTCATGTTTTACAGTTTGACAGGGCAAGTGTTTCCGGTACAGAAAAACCTGTAGGGACGTTGACCATAACATGGAAGGGCACAAATAGAGCTTATTAACCAACAGAAACATTCTATGATTAGTCCAGTGTCATCTCAAGTTCCCGCTCAAATGAGGCCCTTTGCTCAGACAGGCAGCAAAAATCAAATTTTTTGCTATATCTGACTCAAACCCATCACACAAAAAATACACGTAATGCTTTCTATGTTTACAGCTGTATACATCATTTTCACTCACTCTTTTGGTACTATACACACAAAACTCATCTGTTCTCTCACGCACCTCGTAGTTCAGCACCGCAGCGAGATGTCATGATAGACAGGAGAAGAGGCAGTTTTCCGTCCTCTCTTCCCACACTGACAGCTACTTGGAGTTGTTGTTTGAGAAAGTCTGGCATCATGCTGACGCTCACATCATTACTACAACAACCCATGTTGATGCACCGAATACTGACTACACTGTCTGAACAAACGGATCAGATTTCATCACTTGCTAAATGACAGTGCGGACAGTCACTCCTAAAGATCAGATTTGAAAACCGAATCGGATTTGTGCGCAGCGTGAGATTATTTAAGTTCTCGTCGCCGGCTACTTATACCTTTCCATTTCTATTTACAGTCAGATTAAAAATATCAATCATCTCTGGGAACAAGCTAAAAAGGAGGATGAACCTATGTGACTTTCTTACTTCTATGGAACACAAAAGAAGAGATATACAGTGGTGGCCAAAATTATTAGAAGTAAATTAGAACTTAAATGGTTTTAAGTCAGTTATTTCTATCTTTTGCTGTAGTATGTCAGTAGGAAATATCAGTTTACATTTCCAAATATTCATTTTGCCATTAATTGTAATAATCCAGTGAGATTTTTTTTTGCACAAGGAGTCTGACAACAGCCAGTGCTGCACACAGAGATCTGATCTGATCATCATCGTCCAGTCTGTCTGGAATGACATGAAGAAACAGAACAAACGGAGACGGACTAAATCCAGAAGAATTGTGGCAAAGTCTCCAAGATACTTCAAGAAACCTACCTGCAAAGCCACAGTACTGTTAAAAGTTTAGGCACTTGTGTAAACATGCTGTAAAATGAAGATGCTGTCAAAAATAATGTCATAAATAGGTTTTCTTTATCAATTAACTTCTATTAACTAAATTAAATCAACATTTGGTGTGACCATCCTTTGTGTTTAAAGCAGCTTTTGTCCTAGGTGCACTTGCACATAGTTTTTCAGGTAGTTTTGCAGGTAGGTTTCTTGAAGCACCTTGGAGACGTTGCCACAGTTCTTCTGGATTTAGTCTATCTCAGTTTGTTCTGTTTCATGTCATTCCAGACAGACTGGATGATGATGAGATCAGATCTCTGTGTGAAGCACTGGCTGTTGTCAGACGCCTTGTGCGAACAAAAATCTCACTGGATTATTACAATTAATTCTGACAACAGCCAGTGCTGCACACAGAGATCTGATCTGATCATCATCGTCCAGTCTGTCTGGAATGACATGAAGAAACAGAACAAACGGAGACGGACTAAATCCAGAAGAATTGTGGCAAAGTCTCCAAGATACTTCAAGAAACCTACCTGCAAAGCCACAGTACTGTTAAAAGTTTAGGCACTTGTGTAAACATGCTGTAAAATGAAGATGCTGTCAAAAATAATGTCATAAATAGGTTTTCTTTATCAATTAACTTCTATTAACTAAATTAAATCAACATTTGGTGTGACCATCCTTTGTGTTTAAAGCAGCTTTTGTCCTAGGTGCACTTGCACATAGTTTTTCAGGTAGTTTTGCAGGTAGGTTTCTTGAAGCACCTTGGAGACGTTGCCACAGTTCTTCTGGATTTAGTCTATCTCAGTTTGTTCTGTTTCATGTCATTCCAGACAGACTGGATGATGATGAGATCAGATCTCTGTGTGAAGCACTGGCTGTTGTCAGACGCCTTGTGCGAACAAAAATCTCACTGGATTATTTCAATTAATGGCAAAATGAATGTTTAGAAATGTAAACTGATATTTCCTACTGACACACTACAGCAAAATAGAAATAAAACAGAAAAATGAAGAATCTGTGATTTGTTCATTTGCTTCAGCTTTTATTTAATTGACAAAAGTACAAAGAAAAGATTTCCAAAGTTTTCACTGACCAACGTAAATGTATTTTGTAAATATGAACAAATTTTTTTTTGACGGCTGCAACACTACAAAAAAGTTGGGACAGAGGCAAAATAAATTTGAAAAGTTTATAGAATATCCACGTTAAACTGTTTTGAAACACAGAAAGCAGGTGTTCACAGAAAGCAGGTGAATTGGTAATAGGTCAAGGTATCATGTTTGGGTATAAAAGGAGCATCTCAGTCTTCGCAAGCAAAGCTGGATCATGGCTCATCACTTTGTGACAAATTTCACGAGAGAAATGTCAAACAAATCAAAAATCACATTTTGCAATGCAAAATTGCAAAGAATTTTTGTCTTTCACCAAGTACCATACATAGTATCGTGAAAAGAGTCAGGGAATCCAGAGAAATCACAGTATATGTAGAGCAAGGCAGGGAACCTCAGTTGAATGTGCTTGACCTTTGAGCCCTCAGATGGCATTGCATAAGTTACCGTCATGCTGCGGTGTTAAATATAGTCACACGGACCCAGGAGTACTTCAGAAAACCGCTATCATTTACCAGAGTCTGCTGCTGCATCAAGAAATGCAACTTGAATATCTGTTACTCTAGGAGAAAGCGATACATCAATTCTATGCAGCAATGCTGCCGTATTATCTGGGCCAGAGCTCATCTCAGATAGTAAAAAAGACAGTGAAAATGTGTGCTGTACTCGGATGAGTCCACAATTCAACTTGTTTCTGGGAAAAATGGATTTCGAGTTCTCAGTCCTAAAGACCAACTGAACACAGTCTGCCGCTGCATCAATAAATGCAACTTGAATCTCTGTTACTCTGTCTAGGATAAAGCTATACATCAACTCTATGCAGTGATGCCGCGGGGTTCTCTGGGCCTGAGCTCATCTCAGATAGTCAAAAAGACAGTGGAAATGTGTGCTGTGCTCAGATGAGTCCACATTTCAACTTGTTTCTGGGAAAAATGGATTTTGAGTTCTCAGTCCCAAAGACCAAAAGGACCATCCAGACTTTCATCAGTGACAAATGCAAAAGCAAATGTATGTCATGGTATGGGGGTGCAGCAGCGCAAAGAGCATGGGTGACTGGCATATGTGCAAAGGTACTATTGACATGGAGGCATATATTGGGATTGTACAGAGATATATACTACCATCAAGATGATGTCTTTCATGGGAAGTCCATGGTTATTAGAGCAAGACAATGCCAGCTCTCATTCTGCATGTGCTACAACAGCATGGTTTCGTAGAGACAGATTGAATGTGTTAGACTGGCCTACCTGCAGTCCAGATCTATCTCTAATAGAAATTGTATGACCAGTCATGAAAAGGAGAATCAGACAACAACAATCACAGACTGCTGAGCTTCTGAAGTCTTGTATCAAGCGAGACTGGACAAAAATTTTGCTTTCAGAACTTTAACAATTAGTATCCTCAATTCCTAAACAATGAAACACTGTAATTAAAAGGACTGTTGATGTGACACAGTGTTAAACATGCCTCTGTCCCAACTGTTTTTGGAGTGCGTTGCAGCCATCAAAATCTAAATTTGTTCATATTTACAAAATACATTTACATTGGTCAGTGAAAACTTTGGAAATCTTTTCTTTGTACTTTTGTCAATTAAATAAAAGTTAAAGAGAATTTTGGTCACAGATTCTTGATTTTATTGCATTTTACAAAACAAAATCACAGATTCTTGATTTTATTGCATTTTACAAAACGTCCCAACTTCTCTGGAATTGAGGTTGTAAATACAGTGTGTCGTCAGTATGTACTGCCTATGATATTGTGTTTTACTTGTTAGATTACAAGTTCCTGTACAACTACACTCTTAAAAATAAAGGTGCTTCACGATGCCATAGAAGAACCTTTTTGTCTAAATGGTTCCATAAAGAACCTTTAACATCTGAAGAACCTTTCTGTTTCACAAAAGGTTCTTTGTGGATTTTTTTTTTTTTTTTTTTTAGTTTCTGAAAGTGATGATGAATTTAGGTTATTGGATGAAACACACACAGACCTGTGACTCTTCAGCTGGGACTCAAACTTGAAGCTGGCTGGGCACTCTGGGCAGATGTGTAGACGCCCATCACTTGATTGTCCCCTGCCTTTTCCTCTGCCTCTGATCTTGCGTTCCTGGCTTTCACCCCCCTGGTGAATCAGCATGTGGCGTTTGAGTGACGTCGGCTGGAAGAAGCGCTTGTCACAGAGGGGACAGTTGAATATGCGGGATCCTCCGTGGGTCAGGTTGTGACGTAGCAGGTTGGACGGAGACGGGAAGCTCTTTTTGCAAATTTTGCAGTTGAAGAGTTTCTCACCTGTGTGCTGGAACACATGCTCGCGCAGACGGCTGCGCCGCGTAAAGCCCTGCCCACAATGTGGGCACTCGTGGGGCAGGGCGGTACGTGACCAGTCGCGGCTCAGCTTGGCGGGAGCCTCAATGGCGCCGTCTGCTGCTGCTGCTGCTGACAGAAACACTTTGTTAACAGGAAATCTAAACAAAGGAGACTGTCCATGTAATACTGGATTAATTTGATACATTTCAGGCTTAAATGTTATGAACGTTGTGAAATGCTGATTAAGTAATGAACCATATCACAATCTGTTCAGATAACAGAAACTTGTTACATTTAGCAGGTATTGTTTTCACAAATCAGTAAAATGCATCTACCACTTCCATGTACACTACCGTTCAAAAGTTTGGGGTCAGTAATATGTACATGTGTACATATGTTCTTGTGAATCAATAATCAGTCAGATAATACTGCAAAGAATCTTTTTGTTTTTTACTTTAAACAAACTTTACTTAACTACTTTTTTCTACTATTAAAATACTATCTGCACAATAGAATTAAATATTTATGATTATTATCATGGTTCCTGATCTTTCTGATCTGATCCTCTGATGTCTTTATAAAGCAGAATGAAACCAAATTTGAAACAAAAACAGACTTTTTTCTCTAAAATATTCAGTGGACCCCTTGTGGACTCCAGATCCCAATTTGAAAAGCTCTGATTTTGCACAAGACAGAGTTAAGGTTACATTTGGATTAAAAGGCACACACAAAGCTCATACAATCCATAAAGAAGTAATTCATCAGGTACTTTCAGTACTTAAAAATAATTAATCAGTAACTTCACAATTTTGACTTTATGGGATAGTTATAAACTTGAATAACTTTTTTTCTTCTGTGGAACATAAAATCTGACAAAATAAGAAATTTCTCAGAAATGTCTCAGTGTTTTTTTGACCACCCTTATGAAAATTAACCATGGTTTTACTACAAATATAACCAAAAAACTATGGTTACTATTGTTGAACCATGGTATCCACAAATTAACCATGGTTTTGCTACACTAACCAAAGTTTAACCATGGTATTTGTAGTAAAACTGATAAAATCAGAACCACGGATACTACACGTTAACTACAATAAAACCATGGTTAATTTTCATAAGGGCATACAATGAAAGTCGATAGCAACTAAAACTGTTTGGTTAACTTATCAACATTCTTTAAAATATCTTAATTTATTTTCCACAGAATAAAGAAAGTCATACAGGTTTGGAATGACATGAGGGTGAGTAAATGACAGAACTATTCTTTTATGTATTGTTCAACTTGAGTTACTTTGCAATCTTTTTTCTCAGGTCTGTTTGTGTACCAGAATCATAGAGTTACATTGTCAGTTAGTAAAATGCCCAAAAACCAAAGCAAGTATGGATTTCCTACTTAGTTAGGTCTCTTTGGAATTGTGTTGTGTTGCATGCACTCAGTCTGACCTGGCTGTCCGAGGTTCACGTTGTCTCCATGTTTCACAACAGCTGGAGCTGCAGTAGGGTACAGCCTGCCTTTCACTTCACTAGTAGGTGGATCTCCCGCAGCTGTGTTCTTATGCTCCCGGCGATGGTACAGGAACTGTGTGGTGCTCATGAACTCAGCCCCGCACTCTGTGCAGGTGTGCAACGCCGCCTCCAAACCGTGCTCGGTTCTGCGGTGCTCTGCCAACTCCTGATCACTGGTGAAAACAGATCCGCACTGATGGCAGAGGAAACTCAGCCCTTCTTTGCTCAAAGAGGGAGCTTCCTCGGGTTCCTTGTCTGTGCTGCTCTTTTCCATCTCCACTTCTTCTTGCATCTTATCAACGACCACTTCCATGTCTTCTTCTTGGTTTGCTTCATTCCTCTCCTCCACCATCTCCACGATCTTCTCCACCAAAATCTCTGTGCCTTCCACGGCAGGTTCCTGCTCAGTCTGGAGATCCTCGGATCCTCTCATCCCATCATTGTCCAGCTCAACCTCCACGTGTGCTACAGGGGTCTCAGTTATGGTTTGTTCCAGAGTGGTCACCTCCATTAGGCTCTGGCCTTCTCCGGCTGTGGCTAAAAGCAAGAGTCCCTCACCTGGGGCCTCCAGCATGGCTGTGGAGAGCTGAGGAATGGCAGGTTGAGCCTGCTTGGGCTTGTCCTCCACCTCTGAGCGGTGCTGCTTTCGGTGATAGAGGAAAAGAGTGGTGTTGAGGAAGCCCTCTCCGCAAACCATGCAGCGGTGTATGGCATCCTTCAAGCCGTGCTGATTCTTACGGTGAGTCACAAGCTCTGGAACCAGGCTGAAGCTTTGCCCGCACTCCACGCAGAGCAGGCTGGAAGGGGGCTTAGCCTTTTTTTGCCCTCTGCGCCTTGTGGCGGGACTGTTTTCTTCAGCTGAGGACTCCACAGGCACCGTTTCCTGGGAGACTGAAGTCTCCGGAGGTTCTTTGGGGACACTGTTTCTCTGTACGGCCTTAGGCGCCGCTACTCTTTCAGAAACCTCTCCAACTGCCATAAATACCTGGCTAGTGCTCACCATCTTTATTTGAGCCTGCCTTCCCTCTTCTTTCACCTCCATCTGTTCGTGTGCATTCTGTGCCTGCTCAGCGTCCTGATATTCTGGCTGGGTAGGATGCGGTTGGGCTGCTGTTGTAACACTTTCGCCACTCTGCTCTCCTCCAGGTCCCGGGCCCGTCTCAAGGCAACAGCCCATTTTGCGGTGCTGCTGCCACAGTGACAGAGCATCAAAGAGAACCTCACAGTCAGCGCACTGGTACAGAACACGCGGAGCATCCGCCTGAAGAGTTTTCTTCTGTTCTAGCAGAGATGACAGATCAACAGCTGTCCGAGTCTGGATCTGGGGAACTGACACATCCTGCATCGCCATCTAGTGTGATGAAAGAAAACATACACATCAAGTACTCTCATGACAAAGGATGACAGTGCAGAGCAAAATAAAAGTTTGGAATTACACTTTGGGTCAATGATATGACGCTCTTTTTTAAATATATTAGTTTTTGTTTTGTTTTTTAACTGGCACAGCCACCTCTTAACCTCTTGCTCTTTTTTTAATATATTCGTCCCCCCCCCCCAAAAG
>NW_015546094.1:860389-865476 GCF_001515605.1 Sinocyclocheilus anshuiensis | reverse complement strand
CCCCCCCCCCCCCAAAAGTTACATTAACAATGTTACTCTTACAAACAATTCATTTCATAGTTTTGGGGGAGCATAAAGTCCAAAAAGTAAGCCCTGATATCCCAAGGAAACAAAAGGTCTCTTTAAAAGAAATACAATAATTTTTTGGAATTTTTTGGCATAATCCTTTTATTAGTTATTATTTCATAGAATTATTTCTTAGAAAACTATTTTAACTGCTTCACTGCAAGGTCAATATGTCTCTTAAAATATCAGATAATTTGGCTTCTTTGTAACAAGGCAAAGTTGGTTCTGATTGTAATGTCATGTCATGTGATGCAACTCCTCCAAAACTCAATATTGATGAATTAATAATTTATATTTGTAAGAAAGAAATTATATATTTAAAAACATATTTGAAAATAATAAATAAGATTTTCAATGTTTTTACATTTAAACCTTTCTTCAATTAATTTTGAAAGTTATATGAATTTAAAGAGTACATTACCTACATGAATTTAAAACTAGATGTTTAAAAGATTTTTTACTTCTCTTTATCACTCACATTCTTATTTGTCATTGACCCATTTTCATAAATTATACTTCAGGGAAGCCGTTTGTAAAAACTCTATTCTACATTTTTCTAATTTATTGCAGTTTTTTATCATTATTTTAAATATTTCATTTTAACTACTTAAATTGTAAAGTTGTGCTGGAATGTACCATACATTTTAGAATGTCACAGTGTAAAACATGCATAAACATCTGACCATCTGTACAAAGCAGTTCACATGATCAATGCCAATAATGTGCTTATTTGATTATTGATTTGAATTTTTAGTATTTATGTAACACTTCATTGTCTGGTTTTTTTTTTCTGTTTAAATTAGATTTAATTCCCAGATTTTCAGTGTGGACTGTATTTGCTTTTTTTTTTTTTGTATTGTATAAGGCCTTTAATATTTTATATACACTGAAAAAGAACAAACCAGTTTTAACTTCTTCCCAACACAGTGACCGAGAGGAAACACCCCTGTGCTGATAGCTCTCACAGAGTGTAAAAACCCACTCAAGGAGTTAGCTCATGTCACACTCAATTCAAGCTAACATTCACTGTTACCAAGGGCACGGCGTGGGGGTCCATGTTACCGTCATCTGACGCAACCGGCTGCGACATCCCATTGATCTGACATGGCATAAACTGTTTGTGTTCGCCATGCTATCTTTTTTTTTTAATAGTTTAAGCACCCACTTAAACCATCTTGATGAGAGGTATTAAGAGTAGAGAGGATGACTCAGAGAGACAGGGAGGTTTGGCTGAGGACATCCATAAACCGGATGGACAGATGCACTTATGTTGTATCTATTTTCAGCGTGGATGTTTCAAATGAGATAAGAGCAGATGGAGATCTAAAAACAAAGTCAAAGAGACGATGACACTGTGAATGGACATAACAGGCTGCAGCCTTGTCTCGTCCACCAGCTGATATGGAGCAGCGTTATCATCGCATACTGAAAATGAGGTGAAAAATATTGATATAAAAACATGTATTAAGGGGTCATGAACTGCCTCTGTTTTTTATTTTATACTGCTCTCTGAGGTCCACTTATGATGTTATCAAGATTTTTACATCAAAAACACAATTTAGACATAATAATTAACTGCGCAAATTGGTGGGCGGGGCTAAACAGGCAGCTATGTAGAAGCAGGCGTTGATCTTCTCCTGAGGAGGTGGTGCTTATCCACACTATTACATCATAGAGTTTTACATTCCACAAGCTGTCATTTTGGCAGACTTCCTTCGATATAAGCTGCTTTTAGACTAACAAGTAAGTTTTATTTATATTTATATATATATATATTTATATTAACCTATTTGTCAAAAGATCAAGGGAATTTTGGTTTCTCAGTTCATGACCCCTTTAAAGTAACTGATGCAAAATAAACAAAACCCAACTTAAAACAAACTTGTGACATGTCTGTCAATACTCTATCACCTGCCTCTGTTTAAAAGAAAGCTGTAAGTTCATTTGTCCCCACTTTAAAGTGTATTTTGTGCATTCATTTTCAAAATCACGTTTCACAACGTAATGACATTTCTAGTTCAACAGATTTATATGTGAGCATCGATCCTTGCAATTAAATCTCTGCATTGCTAGTATTCATACTTAAGTCTGCACTTATTCATTGCATTTAAAAGCCTGTTTAAAAAACTAAATGAATGAAAAAATGTGAAATATAGGCCTACATATAATGCCCATTAAATGAAAACAGAACAGTAACATATCCATTTCTAAATACCTACCTAAATACTTAACTTTTATATATCCATTTCTAAATACCTAAAACCTTTAGATACCTTTATATGGAGAAATAGTTAAATAGTTCTGTGGGAGGCTTCGTCTATGACAATGCAAAAATGAAAAGGCACATTTTCTCATTTGATTCACCTTTTTCTGAGTGGTGATTTGCTACTTGTTTAAAAAGCAGAAAGAAAGAAAATGTCTTTTTCAGCTGTGACTAATAACTAGCTTGAAGAGAGCTACTCCAATCATTATAAAAACAGTCAAGCATTCATTCAAACTTGACTGTTTTTATAACAACTAGAGTAAAAGTGCATCAACATCAGAGCGTAAGAGACAGAATCCCAAGTGCCTCATTTCCCCCCTGTAGTGAAGAGGCAAATTAGGAGTTGCGCAAAAAACCCATCCGCTTACAAAATTATCCTTTTACATTTCAGCTCACCATTCAGGATTACTGGAAGCTGCTCTTCAAATTTTCTAGTCTATTTTGGATAATTATAGTTACGAGTTCAAGGGGTATTATTAAGGGAATAAAATAGATTACATTTTTCACGGGCTTTCAGGAGCTGCATGTTAATGCCCCCCATTTAGAGATAATGCTGAGTAACACCACAAAGAAAAATGTGCTTTTTTTTAATGAAAAGGAATTTGACAGATCCATCTCACGTGACTCTTAGGGAAAAGATGACTTCCTGTGAGTTTTATCAGAAAGTTTTGAAGTAGTTTAGGGGTGAACTGTGTATGCTGGTAGATATGTGTCTATACCTGTGGCAGACCGGCGGCGGCGGCTGCAGCCTCGATTGGTGTCTCATTGGGCAGGAGTTGTGGATTCTCCGCAGTGCAGGTCATCTGATGCGCAAGCACTTCCTCTAGTGTGGGAAACTCCCGATAACAGGGAAAGCACATGTACACTGAAGAGGACTCCATGGCTGCTTAAAACACACAAGAATATCTTTAAGTAAAACAATAATACAAGTTTACATTTGATTAAGGCTAAAAAGGTTTGACTCCAATAACAGCGCCCTCTTTTGATGCAACAGAATGTACAACTAAAAATAAATTGCAGCAATCCTACTCGCACTCCCACTGGACCCTTTCAAATAAAGGCAAATTAAACAATATCTAGCACTTAACATTCATTTAACAAAAAGAGGTAAAGGGGACTGTTAGATGCATACCTTTTTATATTATTTTATTTTTTGTCATAGTCTTCATTTGTTTAATTATATTTATTTATTTTACAAGGATTAGGCCTAAGGGTTTTTTGACCTATACTAAAAGCTTATGGCCGTTTTTATTATTTTATAGGTAGTTTTATTATAATTTTTTTAACGATTAATCCTTTTATTCAGCCATGAATTCAATTTATCAAAAATGGCAGTAAAAAAAATAAATGTACAAAGTTACAAAAGATTTCTATTTCAGAACTTTTTTTCTGAGCTTCCTATTCTTCAAAAATCCTTAAAAATATACATATCATGGTAATAAGAAGAAATGTTTCTTGAATATTAGAATGATATCTGAAGGATCATGTTACGCTTAAGACTGGAGTAATGACTGCTGAAAATTCAGCTTTGCCAACACAGGAATAAACTCTTTCAAATACATTAAAATAGATATTTTATGTAATAATATTTCACAATATTACTATTTGTATTGCATTTGTGATCAAATAAAAGCAGCCTTGATGAGCATAAGAGACTTAAAAAAATAAAAAATTCTCACTGACCCTAAACCTTTACAGTAGTGTAGCTCAAAAAAAAAAAAAAAGACAACTATGTCAAGACAAATATTTAGAACTATGAAACTGAAGCATTGATGAGTGCGGATCTTTTTGGGCTGATTCAGGCTGCATGCTACACCTCTATGAAGTGACAGACAGGAAGAGAATGGATGGAAATGCTTTAAGGAAGACAGGAGGATGAGTGTGAAACAACAGATATTCCATGGCAGATGGCAAGTGAAATGTCCTTACAGCATGTTATCAGTGTTAACATGAGGGGGCTGAGTGCTACATGACGTGCAAACTGTGGCAAAACAAAGCCACATTCATTAGTTTCACTCCGCATAATTTATCAAGACGGCACAAAAGACCAAATAATTACAGCTGAAATGTCACAAAACAAGCTTAAATATGACTCAGTCAGGTTCATCCTGGCAATCACAAACATACAATTTAAATGTTAAACAGAAGCAAAGTTGAACATAGCCTAAATGTATGCAAACACAACAAAATATGGATACAAAATGATTCCTCCTTTTACTGGAAGGCAATATTTTATGTCAGTATATAATATGGTTCACATGGCTTATTTATTTAGTAATACTTACTTGTCTTAAATATTCACACTTTTCTTTATAAGAAGTTACTGGTTCTTCAATATCAGGTCAACAATATTAAAAAAATGCATCGGGTAGGTCGCTAAACACATCACATGTAAATAAAGTTTTAAATATGTTTTAATTATTTAATTATATGTAATAATTACTGTGTTATATACAGCTTAAATTGTAACAGAAGTGCATTTACACTAAAATATTTTTACTGTTGTTATTTATATTGCATATTACATTTTGTCACCAATATTCACACATTTTTACATAAGTATTTGTCGGTTCCTCATCATTGTCATGATTGTCAAAAATATAATAAATGCCATCAAACCAGAAGAGTATCACAAAACAATGGCAATATGTTACTGTGTGTATAACAGGAAACAACAGTATTCATTAAGTTGCTTTTAAATAAAATTATTTAAAAAAGTTTTATATTTAATATTGTGCTGTAATTACTCATATATATA
>NW_015546094.1:853754-860379 GCF_001515605.1 Sinocyclocheilus anshuiensis | reverse complement strand
ATTGTTTTTTTTAGTTTCGTCCAAAAATCTTATTCATTAATGCCTTCTAGGCATTATTGTCAAAACGCAGACATAAAATTATTAACAACGGTTTCGCATATCGGTCATATGACACTTACAAACAAACGTTTCTGTCATAAAACAACCGATATTGATAAACCTTTAGATTTTCAGTTATAATGATCATTCACTAATAACTATGTCTGCAGCAAACACCAAAATCGGTTAATAAGCTACATGGATTTCTCTATTGCACCATAAATGTGTTATTTGGAGGATCTGGAGGGACAGCAGAATGATCACAGCGCCACTCAGAAGCTGCGCCCGACAGGCTAATAAGCTAACACCAGTTAGCCAATCAACAGCCTCAAGTAGCGGGCTCCGCTAGCTCTGCTAGCATTAAGGATGCACCAACTTCCTTTTACTGAACGATGGTAAATATGCGAGAAATATATTTAAAGAGCCACATTCATTGGTTTATTGATAGTTATATGTTCAAAGTGCAGCCACTATGGGTGCTTGGTCGCGCTCAAACACACAGCGCGAGCGAGAGAGAAGCGCCGAAGAAGGGCAGCACGCGCTTCTTCGGTGGTAGTTTGGCGGAATCCGCCCGTTCGCGAAGGGCGAATGTCTCCCCCAGTCGAGTCTCCGAGACGACAGCTACTGTTAAATTATAGAAACTGTAGATAACCTTAGATTAGTCGCAAAAAAACATTGCTCCGGTGGGATCAAATAAACAACTCACCGATTACGGCCTTCTCCTTTCGTAACTGTCAGAAATGTTATTTGGAACGTCTCAACAAAACGCGATCTCATTGGTCCGCAGCACTTTTCAAGTCCGCCAATAGAATTCCCCTGAAGTCAAGCGTACTTGCCAAAATACGTCATCTAGGGCTCTGCAGGTTCAACATCAGTGAGAGAGGAAAATATCAAAATCTGACTATTTTAATTGGATATTGAAAATTATCGAAAAAAGAAAGTATATTCACTGAACAAAAATAAAGTATATTAATTGAACAGAAATTAATTCTTAGGCTATACATTTTGTAGCCTACATCGGTTTTTCCAGAATGTTTTGGACGTCTCTAACTCTGTATGCAACCATTGTTTTGTTTTTTTTATACAAACCGAGTTGCATGGTTTAGGACATCATAACATTGATTACAATATTATTATTTGCTTTATCATACAGTTCATAAACAAGATTCAACAATATAGATCTGCTTTGAATGTCATTAGAAACAAAAAAATAAGAAAGATGTGTAATTTTACTATTGGATTTGTTTTATTCATTTGGCATTTTTGACATGAGATTAAAATAATTTAAAAATCAGTAATGAAACAAAATCTGATTCAAATTAAATGAAAATAATTTCATAATCACATTTAACCCTTTTACATGTATAAGCTTCAAAGTTTATAGCCACTTACAGAGGCTTTGTAACAGAAAAGCTGTTGCTGTTATGAAGTTAAAGAAATGAAACTTGTTAATTAATGACAATCACATATGTATAGGCCTGAGGCTGTATTAGATGGAAAAGGTTTAAAGTCCTTTAGTCAGATATCAATTGACAATCAAGTCAATGTTTCATTAATAGGCCTATGCCATATATTAGGCGTACATAATCCATTTAGCTTACATACAGCAGTTCAAAATATTATAATAAATAATTTTTTCCATCACCTGTAAGTCTAAAAGCTAGGGTGCTTTGCAATTCTTTGTTCAGACAAAATAATTTTGAGTTAATGAGTGATGAGACTACAGAAATGATAAAGTTGCTTGAAGTTCAAGTCAGAAAGAAAGGTGACCGGATATCTGCCTGTCTGAAACAAACACTCCATCAGTATTCAGTGTATGATGGCTCAGTGGCTTATAGAGTAATCAAACTTATGCCAAAGGACTTGAGCTGAGGTCTCGGTCTCCTCTAATGAAAAAGTAAGGTTATATTACTTCTAGAGTGAATAAAGAAGTGGCCACAAATGTTAGGCCTATTTTTTTTTTGTCATACAGTTGTAATGACTGCACACCATATTGTTAAAAATGTGAATTACTTAATAATGAAAAGCAATGGACAAAAGACAGTAGGGTTACACTTTTTTTTTTTTTTTTAAGACAAATGGAACCTTTTTATTTGTTGACTTGAAGAAAAATGAATGCAGTATGTGAGGTAAGACTGAAAATGATTATAAGGTCAAATCAACACAAACAACATAAAAAAATTTTCTTCATGATTAATTTCTTATCGCCACCCTCTAATCTGTACTAATTTACAAATGTTAATACCTAATCAGAGAGTGAATAGAGGACAACAGAGACTTCCAGAACCTCCTGATTGGCTTTTGTGGTCAGGGGCTATGTGATCAGTCTAAACGCATAGTTGAGCTGAATTGAAAGTCTACTCAGTATTGAACATCTGGTGCCATTATTCTTTGAATGTCAGGCAATGCAAATGTCCTACAATCATACAAATGCAATAAGGCATTTCAAATTCCGACCCTCAGCTGAAGCAATGAGTTAAGAGGAAAATAAAGCAATGAATTTTGAAGGATGTTCAGATTCTGAATCCACGAGGACCCCCACTGGTGATCAAAAACACTGGTCTCTCCAACCCGGTTGATCTCTAGAGAGCATTTCGATATTCCTTCCCTTTAACAAACACCTAAACATTTTTTAATTGCATTTTTTTAACCTAATTTTCAGAAGCTACATCCACCTTTAACAAATGCAGGGTATCTGCATGTTTAAGACAACAAAGTTGAAAACAATAGGAGTATTAATGGCAATTATTAAAATACAGTATTATTATTGTAAATTGCATTCTTGCCGAAAAAAGTATGAATTTTTCAAACCTACTTTGTTTTTAATAAAAGGTGTTTTCAGGCAACAAATATACTAATTTATTTGAGCCTTTTGAATATCTGTCCATTAAATTTAAGACCTCCAAATTGTTTTATCCATTTTTTATGCTATTGTACTGTTCAAAAATGTATCAAAAATAGGATAATCCATGGTAAATAAACAATTTAACCCACAGAGACATTTTATAACTTTATTAATGCGTTTATTATTTATACCAACAAACAAAAACATTGTTTATCTCTCCCTCTCTCTCCCTTTAACCGTTCATCTTTTCACTGATGGGCCGAGCAGCCTGTGTGTGGTAGTGTGTACCTGCCCTTTCCAGAACATTCCATCAGACAATATTCCAGAGTTTGAGATATGAACGTTTCACCAAATGACATCACACACACAAACCCCTCCCCCATCAGATTGTTAAAAACAGAATCAGACAGCAATACAATAAATAAAAGGATCAAAATTAACACTGATGAGGGGGAAGGGCAGGCAGGCGGGCGGGCGGATGAGGAGAGAGAGTAAGAGAAAGAGACTGAGAGATATCAGGTAAAAACAAAATTTTGTTCAGTTTTGTCTTTCTCCCCGGATGCAGGGAGAGGCTGGATGAAATGTTATATACAGTTGTATGATGAAGGGATAGGAGGAAAGAGGGAAGGAGGGCGGGCGAGAGAGTGAGAGAGAGAGAAAGAGATAGAGAGACCAAGAAAGGCTGGTTTCTGCTCATTCCAGCACTGCTCCACTAGAAGAAAAATCTAATTACAAGGACAACAGAATAACAATAACAAAAATAACAAAATAAAAGGTACATGGCATTTACATATTAGCAATGAGAGGAGGAGAAGATAGGAAGGATGGAAGAAGGGAAAGACAAACAGCTCCAGTCTCATTTGCTAAGTGTTCATGGTGTGTGTGGGATCATGTATCAACATGTCTTTTAGATGAACATCAGCTAAATCCACATTTAACAGGCATGCCGATGTATATAAACACACACGTGGCATAGACTCCATAATGTACAACAGAAAAGCTAACACAGCTAGTGATGGGACTGACCTACCAGCTATGTGTGTGTGTGTGTGTGTGTGTGTATGCGCATGCACAAAAAAAAACGAACAAAAGTGAGCACGTTTTACAATGAAACTGACAAAAAAAACCCAGATAAACCTTGTCTCGACTTCTCCAAATACTCTCCTTAAAAGAAATTAAAACAAAAAGTGTGCAATGATTACTTAAAATTGACATTCGCACATAAAGACACCCATTTTCATCTCTGCGAAGAGAAACAGCACATCCTGACACACAGACACTGACATCTCACGCTCACCGCTTCATAAAACCCATCCTAAAGAAAGCTAAAACATATCACTTTAAGAGCAAAATTATATTTAAATGAGCTCAACATATTGTTTAAAAGTCAAATGGAAGGTACCAGAGGCAGAGAGCAGAAACTGTGCGGTGCTCTTCATGCCACTAGGGGCACGTGTGCCCTAAGCGGCCCTTCCCAGTCTTTAAACCAAAACATGACAATCATCATGCTAAATTTAAATCCTGTGATGATTGACGTCATTAATCTGGGCATCACACACTTCTTTCATCATGACGACACATAACACGAGGTGACGAGTGTGCGTGCTTGTGTGTTTGTGAGAGACAGAGCGTGTGAGAGAGAGACTGTTTGGAGCTGCTTTTGGGAAGGAGAGAGGAATGAGAAAGAAGGGATGAGGAGAGAGGGGTGATAACGTCGCAGAAATGCCAAGGGAACAATTAGGTGTTGTTGCTCAGGGGTCCCGGTGCTGAGCTAGACTGGGCTGGACCGTCTGAACCACTGCCCTCTGTGAAGACACACAAGCATGGAGTTAAACTAACACAGGACATGTGGATTCACAAATGCATACGGACTGACAGGAAGGGTATTTGGTATGTATGTGCGATCAGTACCGTGTGAGGCAGGTGTCGTCTGCGAGCGAGCATGGGGAGGAATGAGAATGGAGTTCAACTGTGGTTGGATAGACAGCTCTGCAGGGGGGAGAAAGACAAATAATTAGCCATCAATATCTAAACGTGTCAAAACCCTAAATAGCTTTTTACTTGCGTCATAGGATGTGAAAGCCGTCTCAAATTACAAGCAGTACAATTATTACCTTCTAAGTTTCCTAAAAGCCAAAATTCGATGCATAGGTTGTGACAAGCTCAAGAAAAAAGAAGGTGATTAACAAAATGTACCATTTTACCCACTATTTGCAGAGCTTCAGACCAAAAAATGGACTAGGGAACCACTGTCTCTTAAAATTACACCTTTCTTAGCTGGCAGATTACAGAATCACACAATATAGATGGCGCTGACATTTTTGCTTAAGCTCACTTTTCCAGATTCATCGTGAGGATCTATTGCAGTGGGGAAAGATTCAAATGGCAATGCATTAGATCATACATTTTTAAAGCTCTGCACTATGTAAGTGTGCAGTACGTTGTTCCTATACACACTAGAAATATAAATACATCAAGTGCACTTCAGCTCATTGAGTGGCCAGTTTATAGTTTCCTGCTTTTTAGCAAACAGACATCACCACGGGCTGTGTTTAACTCTGATCTCAAAAGCCTCTGCACACTATTACTATAGTGAATTACATGTAAAGTGAAATAATTTAATGTAGAATAATACAATGTTTAAGTTATATGTACTTGAGCTGTATACACTGCCATTCAAAAGTTTGGGGTCAGCAAGATGTTTTTGAAAACAAGTCTCTCTTGCCAAGACAGGATTTATTTAAGCAATACAGTAAAACCAATAATACTGTGAAATGCTTACTATTTAAATTAATTAAAATGTAATTTATTGCTGTGATGCAAAGCTGAATTTTTCATTTTGGAGAAAATTTCAATTGCCATTGTCAATTTGTCATTACTCCAGTCTTCAGTGTCACATGATCCTTCAGAAATCATTCTAATTAGAAATCAACCGATATATCAATTTACCGATATTGTTCCCGATATTTAAGCATTTTACCATAATCAGATATCGGTTTTGTAATATCGGATTCACCGATAAATGCCACCATCTTGTGGGTGTTTTGAGAATTGCACGCAGGATCGCCATTTGCAGCGCGTCTGAGGGGAGACGAGACAACAACAACGGCATGGTGCAGGTACTTGATTTGCTGTAGTTAGTAAACTTTATTTAACATAACAGCCATTTATGCATAAATTAGATGCATTATATAAATGCCTGATATGTAGTTCATGCAGCTTGGCTCTAAGAAATAGAGACCAACTCATGGAGTCATGTAAAATAATCCGTCAAGTCCTGTCCCAATAAAGACATAACTTTGCCTGAATTAAATAATATGCAGCCATGAATGAGCGCATGTTGGAAATAAAAGCGCTGAATTGAATTCTCTCTCTGTTGTCTATTTGCTCAGTCTCGTGAAGCCGCTTTCATATTGCTGTTCACTCACCAGGTTGATGCTCAGGAAATGCTCCAGCAAGGCCACCGCATGTAACTTTTAACAAGATTCACTTGTTTAAAACACCCCAAATTGTATTAACATTTACTATATAACCATTATTTCGTTAATAAACATCTAAATAGATACAACTCTATGGAAATTAATTATTTATTATCTCCACGAGTTATCGCAGTTTGAATATAGTTCTGTGTAAATGCATAGATAAACTGTGCTGTCAGCAGGCATTTCATAATCTAGAACGACAAAACCATTATTAGTAATTCTGATATAACATGCCAGTTGAGAAATGCAATAAAATACG
>NW_015546094.1:844965-853245 GCF_001515605.1 Sinocyclocheilus anshuiensis | reverse complement strand
CAACAACAACGGCATGGTGCAGGTACTTGATTTGCTGTAGTTAGTAAACTTTATTTAACATAACAGCCATTTATGCATAAATTAGATGCATTATATAAATGCCTGATATGTAGTTCATGCAGCTTGGCTCTAAGAAATAGAGACCAACTCATGGAGTCATGTAAAATAATCCGTCAAGTCCTGTCCCAATAAAGACGTAACTTTGCCTGAATTTAACAAGATTCACTTGTTTAAAACACCCTAAATTGTATTAACATTTACTATATAACCATTATTTCGCTAATAAACATCTAAATAAATACAACTATATGGAAATTAATTATTTATTATTTCCGCGAGCGATCGCAGTTTGAGTATAGTTCTGTGTAACTGCATAGATAAACCGCGCTGTCAGCAGGCATTTCATAATCTAGAAGGACAAAAACATTATTAATAATTCTGATATAACATTCCAGTTGAGAAATGCAATAAAATACGATGTTTTGTTTGTTATATTTCAATATTCCAAAGAATATTATTCAGTGAATTAACATTATCCAGTGAATTATTCTTGACTCTGTAGCCATTAAACAACTTATAAACCTACTAAAACTAGTTTAAAATGAAGTTGGTATGACTCCTGTCCTTTATTTATTTTCTCCATTTGAAAACATTAGACATCCTACATTTATTTAGCTTATTTTTAATATTAGTGTTGTTGCTGTTGATGCTTTTTATAAACAAAATTATTGTTGTAATATGAAGATGAAATTTAACATGAAAGACTGCTAATTTTCCACACTTAAAAAAAAAAAAGATGACTGAAAAGAGGAAAAACCAAAGTGAAGTATGTTCTTACTTCACTCAGTCATTTATTTACTTTATAACAGTAAATAAATATTGGTTATGCATATCGGCTATTGGGCACATAAACGTGCAAATAATTGGTATCGTATCGGTTATAAAAAAATTCAATATCGGTCGATCACTAATTCTAATATGCTGGTTTGGTGCTCAAGAAACATTTATTATTATCAAATCTTAAAAACAGTTTTGCTTTATATTTTTGTGGAAACTGATTTTTTTTAGGATTCTTTGATAAAATAGAAAGTTAAAAAGAACAGCATCTGTTGTTGTGAATAAAAGTTCATTTCTTTACAAAAAAAAAATATTGACCCAAAATGTTTGAATACTAATGTATATAGTAATTCTAATTCAAAATCGAATTGATCAAGAAAGCTTTATTTCAGTTTAAATGCAGAAATCAGAAATATAATTAAATCAGATTAGCTTTGCTAATCGGGTTGTTTCTGTTGGTGTGCAAGAATGAAAATTGCAAGCTGCTATGATGTTCAAATCGTGAATTAATTACTTACGAACTGGTTAAAATTATGCTCAAGCTTCAATCTAACACACTTATTCACCGAGCAGAGTCATTTTTGATGAACCAAAAACCATTGGTCTGCTGTGTTTACTTTTAGGTTCATTAGACTTAAATCAGTCTAATTACTGACTGGTTGTTCATTTGACAACGTGTAGTTAAGTTAAAGACAAAAAAAGGTAATAAAAATATTTTTAGCATATACAAGGCCAAGATGTAAGGCTAAAATAAGCAATGTTTAACCTTTTTTTTTTTTCTTTAAGGAACATCAATAGTGCCAGCATCAATTTGGAACTAAATCCTTTTTTTGCATGCAACCACTGTATTCACATTCTGATTGTGTTTCTATTTTTTAGCTGCTTATTAGAATTTTCACTTCTAAAACAACAATGTGTGTCAGGCACATTTCTTGTGCAAAGTTTTGTAAATGCTTTTTATATTGTTTTCTTTAAAGAACACCTCAGATCAGACACACACCAAAACACACTTTGGGTAAAATACTGTCACAGGCATTAGACAAAATTAAGCTCTAGATACAAGTACCGCCTCAACATACTAAACCGTAAGAGTTTTTCTAATGTGCGCAAGATAAAAAGACAAAAATATAGAAAGAGAATGCATGAGCCTCCGATTAATCCGACGTGGCTGAATCTGAATAGAAGTGGCAGTTCTTTCAGTTCAACTCACCCACAGGGCTGAAGTTGAAGAGTTGGGGAAGTTCTCGGCCATTAGGCAGACGGGCATTCAGCTGACGCAGCTCGTCAAAGAAGGCGTGTGCACAGGCCTCCAGCGGAGAGAGCCGCGTCACCGGTGTGTACTCCAACAGACGAGAACACAATGAGATGGCTTCAGGAGGGGTCCTCGGCTTAAACACCTAACAAATGCACAGAATCACAGAGAAATGTGGCATCTGACAAGCTTAAAAATGAAAGACCAGTTTAAAAATGAATCGGCCTAAACCATTTTAGAGAGCCAAAATCATTGCCCGGAACAATGGCGTTAATCTAGCGCTGATCAGATGGCATGTTTTGACTGTGTCAGCATCTATTTCATGCAAACTTTGCAATTTGGATAAACCACAGGTAAACATGTCAGCTTTGTGGACACGACGGCTGGTACGACAATATTGAGTTAAATCTATCTTCAATTTAATGAAACATTATTGTTTAGTCTATGGTTTTTTCAGTTGATGTATGAACAAAACTTCACTAAACTGCATTATGTGCAATATAAATGTTTAAATGTAACTCAGTTGTTATTTGATGTGTTCATTATTAAATACATTTGATTAATAAACCCTATTTTTATTTTTGGTTTTCAGCTAAATGAAAATTTTTGTTACCAAAGTTATTTCGGAGCATCACTAGCTTACCCTTCTATAAAGTCCTAAAATGTTTCTTTCTGTGAGATAACCGTAAACTATCACAGCAACAGGTGCTTTACCTTCGTCCAAGGGTGTGCTTTGATCTGTGGGAATTTAAACTCTGTGTAGTTGGGGTTCATCTCTCGGATCTGTTCTCTTGTCGGGGTCCCCAAAACCTGCAGAGGTTGGACAGAGTGAGAATTAAGACTTGTGTCTATGCTTACTCTTCAAAATACAGCAATGTAGATCTTCCACTCACCTTGATGATCTCCACTAGCTGGTCCACTCCACTGTCACCGGGGAATATGGGCTGTCCCAGAAGCAGCTCTGCTAATACACAGCCAGCTGACCAGATATCAATGTTGGATGTGTAATCCGTGGCTCCAAATATTAGCTCGGGAGCGCGGTAATACCGCGAACAGATGTATGACACATTGGGCTCCCCACGAATTAACTGTTTTGCACTGTGGATCACACAATAGAGGGTTATAAAAATCTTATCAAAAATACACACATGTATACAGTGGGCTGCATATGAAGATGTACAATTGGCAATCTTTTCACATCATTTCTGAAAAATAGAGTTGAATTAAGAATCATTTTGGAATCAGACCAAGGTTCTACGAACCTAAATCAAATTTCAAGATTCCCACCGCAGGACACAAATGCACACAAGTTTGACACACAGGCCAAAACTTTCTGTTACTAGGCAGATTGTAGTGTAAATGCCCCAATATACTTCAAGCATAAACGAAGAATGAACTAGTGTGAAATCATTTCAAACTAAATCGGAACAAAAAGTTTGTTTTGGAGTTGCCACCTTTGAACTTCCATTACCATTTTGTTATTGAGGGGTAAGCACATATTTACATATTCACATAAATTATGATCTTATACAGTTAAAGGGATAGTTCACCCAAAAATTCTGTCATTAATTACTCACCCTCATGTCGTTCCAAACCCGCAAGACCTTCGTTTATCTTTGGAACACAAATTAAGATATTTTTTATGCATTCTGAGAGCTCTCTTACCCTCCCATAGACAGCAATGTAATTACCATGATCAACGTCCAGAAACGTAGCAAGGAGATCGGTAAAATAATCCATGTGACATCAGGGGTTCAACCGTAATTTTACGAAGCTATGTGAATACGTTTTGTACGCAAAGAAAACAGAAATAACGACTTTATTAAACAATTCGTCATCTCTGCGTCACCCTATAGCGCCATTTTGGAGAGTATCCACTGAACGTAAACAGCGTATGCTGTTCTGTGTCAGCCGCACCACACGGATACGTTGTTTTCGTTCAAATCAAAGTGTAAATAAACGTAGAAAACATATCCGCGTGGCGCAGCTGACACAGAACAGTATACACCATTTACATTTACGAAGGGGGCAGTCGTGGCCTAATGGATAGAGTCGGACTTGAAACCTGAAGGTCGTGGGTTCGAGTCTCTGGTCCGGCAGGGATTTTAGGTGGGGGGAGTGAATAACCAGCGCTCTCTCCACCTTCAATACCACGACTGAGGTGAGACCCTTGAGCAAAGCACCAAGCATTGGCTGCCCACTGCTCTGGGTGCGTGCTCACGGTGCGTGTGCGCGCTAGGATTGCAAAAAGGTGGAAAATTTCCAGTAAATTTCGGAAATATTCCAGAAATTTTGGAAACTTTACAGGATTTTTTGAAAGTTTCCACCCCTTTGCTACCCTAGTGTGTGCGTGCTTGTTCACTACTCACTAGGGCTGCACAATTAATCGAATTTCTAATCGCGATTACAATTATGAATGCCACAATTACGTAATTGTTCGAAGCGGCAATTAATCGTTCAAAGTCCACTTATGTTATTCTGCGTGCTTAAGATGCGTTTTTTTCTTTCTACATGTTATCTTAAGGGTTTTTCCCATTATTTAAATTTTAGTTTTAGTATAACATTATAATACCATTCATATTTGTACTTTTTTATAATTTAAAGAAACCAATCCGATGTATAGTTGACATTTGAGGCTTAATACTATATAAAAGCACTAAAAGTTTTTCAGTTAGTGTTTTCAGCTGGTTTATTTTCATATAAAAATGCGGCATGCAGTTGCATCAAACAATGGTATAAACATCATTCAATGTAAATTGTGATAATCGTAATTAATAATCGCAATTACAATTTCAAGGGAATAATCGACAATTATGATTTTTGTCATAATCGTGCAGCCCTACAACTCACTGCTGTGTGTGTGCACTTGGATGGGTTAAATGCAGAGCACAAATTCCAAGTATGGGACACCATGGGCCACACGTCCTTTCCTTTCCTTAATTTGTGTTCTGAAGATGAACGGAGGTCTTACGGGTTTAGAACAACATGAGGATGAGTAATTAATGACAGAATTTTCATTTTCAGGTGAACTATGCCTTTAAGGTCAAAAGTTTACATACACCTTACAGAATCTGTAAAATGTTAATTATTTTACCAAAATAAGAGGGATCATTCAAAATGCATGTTATGTTTTCTTTAGTACTGTTCTGAATAACACCTTCATTCTGTTCAAAAGTTTGATGCTCTTAATGCATGTTTGTTCCTTCTGGAGCATCAGTGAGCGTTTGAACCTTCTGTAATAGTTGCATATGAGTCCCTCAAAATCATACAATCATTGTTGGAAAAGGTTCAAATACACATTACACAAAAATGCTGGAAAACCAAAGAATTTGTGGGACCTGAAGTATTCGTGCGCTGCAGCATGTACTGCAGAGAGACACAGACCAGATTTAAAATTCCTACAATACCTTTAAGTGACAGTAAAACATCAGATGTTTGTGTTTGTATCACCTGTATGATGCTGTGCATGTGCGGAATCAGGCGGTCGATTCGGACCTCCAACAGCATGACCAGAGCTCTGCACACGTTCTTCCTCACCTCGCAGTCTTCATCACCCGCCAACGCAAACAGAGACTGAAAACAAAGCACACACAGTACAGATGAGCTGAGCCCTCACCACTGAAGTAACTACAAATGCATGGGTCATCGAAAGCCGGATTGTAGTTGTGTTTATGACATACTAGGCTGCTGAAAAGTGTGCTTTCTTGAAAAAACTACAAGCTTGATTTGGCAAAGTTTGTTCAGGAAAAAATTGTGTGTTTGTGTGTTATGTGTATTTGAACCCTTTCCAACAATGACTATTCTTTTATTTATTCACAGTGTGAAAAGATGGATCTCAAAATCATACAGTCATTGTTGGAAAGGGTTCAAATACACAGAAATGCTGAAAAACCAACGAATTTGTGGGACCTGAAGTATTTTTCTGAAGAACAGCAGGCAGTTTAACTGTTCAGGACAAACAAGGGAGTCATGAACAACTATCACTAAGCAAGAAAAACACAGCTGTGGATCATTCAGATATCGACACAGTATTAAAGTCCCCCTGTAGTGAAAATCAAGTTTTTTATGTTGTTTATTTGTCTATGTGGTGTTTTTAATATGCTTTTAGACAAACCATGTGCCAATCTATTAATCAACACCCTCTCTCTCTCTCTCTCTCTCTCTCTCTCTCTCTCTCTCTCTCTCTCTCTCTCTCTCTCTCTCTCTCTCTCTCTCTCTCTCTCTCTCTCTCTCTCTCTCTCTCTCTCTCTCTCTCTCTCTCTCTCTCTCTCTCTCTCTCTCTCCCTACCGTTAAGTAACTTGTGCATTGTTTTACTTACTTGTTTTTGACGTATCCGACCGAACTACAAACTTTCCAATGATGTCTGTGAGAAAGGTATATTCACTCGACAAGCTCGCGCATCTGCGCCGCCGCGCGCTCAATCCACTCAGCGTGCTTTGTTTATCAGCTCGCGCACATCAGCTATACAGGCGTTAATACTGAATGTTTAACATTATATTCATTGCATACATATACTTCGTAGACATCCTTAATCTCTAATAACTCCATTCTGCTGTTTGTTGTTCTGTTGTCTGTGTTTCTTTGTCTGAATATGGCACTTATCACATGCTGTGTGGTATCGGGGCATTTTAACGAGTATGAGTACGAGTACAGGAGCTTAGTATCGGGCCCGATACCAGTATCGGTGCATCCCTAATTTTTATAAATGTATATTTATGTAAATGTGTATTTTTATAAATATATTATTTTCTCTTGTGGACTATATGTAAACGTCTTTTATGTGAAATATCTTATTCAGATCAGTACTAAATGAAAAAAAGAACATGCATTTTGTATGATCCCTCTAATTTTGGTAAAAATTAACATTTTGCAGATTCTGCAAGGTGTATGTAAACTTTTGACCTCAACTGTACATGGGTGTGTTTCAAATACATGCCACACAGAGAAGCATCAGAACACACACCTGCCAAAGTCACACAGTTTGAGTATAGCTGTGTCTGGGTCCACCAGGAGATTCTGTGGCTTTATGTCTCTATGGCAGACGCCTTGGGAATGAATATATGCCAGACTGCGAAATAACTGATACATATACACCTGAAAAAGAAAGACAGATTGTGGGGGAGGAAAGAGAGAAAGAGATGTTATTGTTTATTGTACATGTACATATGAATGGGCACAGTAGCAGCAGTCATGACTACACAGAGACTTACTTTGACATAGATAATGGGGATGGTGGTCTTGGACTTGTTGAAGTGGCGTGCCACCCTGTACACGGTTTCTGGTACAAAATCAAGCACCAGATTTAGATACACTTCATCTTTCTGAGGAGAGAAAGAGAGAAGATTGTTGAACAGAGATTACATTCTTCAAAAATATATTATTCACCATGACAAATTAATATCACTGGGAATATAAAAATTCAAAGGTTGGACAGAAAAATAACCTTTTCTCCACTGGAGTAGAAGAAGTAGCGTAGCCTGACAATATTACAGTGGTCCAACTTCCTCATTATCTGTAGCTCACGGTTCTGTGGAGAAAGCAATGTGTGAAGGATGGTAAAGTCAAGGCATGAAAATCAAACATCTATCATATTTAATGCATTCATCTGTGCAAGTGTTTCTCTGACTGTGCAGCCTATGTAAAACTAGTGCTGCATATATTACATATTTCATTAAATATATAGTTTGCAAGCAATGCTCACTTCGAGGTGGAAGGCCGTGCCTTATTCTGTCTGTGAGACGCTACACATACTCATGATTCAGTGTTTTCACACTCAGAGTGCTTCCATTTACATTTGGTATTAACATGTTTTTCGGGGCTGAGATGAGCCTTATTGCCATTTAAATCCTTACAGGTTTGTGGGGTGTGTTTCAATAACATGTGTTGCGAATGCCAAGTATTCCAGGCTCACATGTGAGTAATTTCAAACATTTCTGGCTGCTACAAATCACTATGCAAGAATGAATACAGAATGAGGAGATAATAAAATACTGTAAATACACAAATCATGACAGAAATATATTACACTAACACTACATTACTAATTGTATATTCTAATACAGTCCTAAAATCGAATAATAATAATTATTACATCGCAATTATATAATATTTAAAGGGGTCCTATTATGCTCTTTTACAAAGTCTTGATTTTGTTTTGGGGGGTACTAGAACAGGCTCTCATACTAGGTTG
>NW_015546094.1:837605-841127 GCF_001515605.1 Sinocyclocheilus anshuiensis | reverse complement strand
GGGGTACTAGGGGTACTAGAACAGGCTCTCATACTAGGTTGCTTGAAAAACACATTATTTTTCACATATTTACAACACCTAGTCTGGCATGAACGGCTCGAATAGTTCCTGTATCAAATGATGGCCCAACTTCTGAAATGCTGCGATTGGTTAGCTGGGCCAGTGTGTGTTGTGATTGGCAGCACTCGGCGCCTGGTCGGGAAATGTCACGCCCCTTACCATAGCCGCCTGCGAGCTTCAGTGTAAATATTGCATCAAAATATTTGAGCTTTGAGCGCGATTTAAACCCGGATGATTGTAACCACTCTAAGTTCGTCTGCCTTGGGAAATGTCTCTGACGTGTCTCCGACATAGTGATAACACTCGTTGCCTTCTCTAGTGCAGCTCAACCAGGTCTCGTCCCATTCGTCGATATTTGTGATATCACAAATTCCGGAAAATAGTTTTTGAAAAGTTTCTGATAAATAAAATATCTCCTTTTGAAGTGGACTTTGAGCTTTGTAAATTTGCAGATCTTTTTTATGCCCAAACAGCAACATTACAGACTAACTAAATTTGAAAAAGTGAAAAAGCATAATAGGACCCCTTTAAGTGGAAAAACAGTTACTGAGAAGTGGACTGATACCCTATTACAACTAAAGTGGATCAAAAAGAGATCAGTCAACCTTCAAGCCCAGGTACAACATTAATGCAATTTTTTTTGGTAGGCCTGTTCACATTTGAGTAGGGCTGGGCGATATAGCTAAAAAATGTATCAACGATATAATGTTTCATATCGTTCGGTATCGATAATTATTGACATTTTTATAACTTTTTTTTTTTTTTTTTAAAACAAAGAGCAATTTGTTTACATTTAACCACTGTATTTTGAAATTAACTAAATTTAATGAGACAAACAACAAATATTGTTTTTGTTTTAACAATTTTTTTTTTGTTTTAACAGTCAATCACAAAATAAAAATTAAACAAACATCTCGTTTCTAATGCTTTATATGCAGATTAAATAGGTTAAAGGGTTAGTTCATCCCAAAATGAAAATTCTGTCATTAATTACTCACCCTCATGTCGTTCCAAACCGCAAAGAAAACAAAAATAATTTATTCAACAATTCTTCTCTCCCGAGTTACGTCTTCCGCCATTTTGGAGAGTACCCAAGAGCGTAATCAGTGTTGTTTACGTTCGGGGGAGAAAGCACGCGAAAAGTACTCTCGCAACTTCGCAAAACTGAAGTTGAGCCACTGATGTCACATGGACTGTTTTACCGATGTCCTTGCTACGTTTCTGGACTTGAGAACATTACAGTTGCGTTGCTGTCTATGCAGGGTCTGAGCTCTCACATTACATCAAAAATATCTTTATTTGTGTTCCGAAGATGAACGAAGGTCTTATGGTTTGGAACGACATGAGGGTGAGTAATTAATGACAGAATTTTCATTTTTGGTGAACTATCCCTTTAAGTGCAAAGTCCATGACAAGACAAAGACAATAAAAATATGGACTCTGGAGTTCGGTCTTGAGTACTACAACTAACAACACCCTTTTGTCATGACAATATCAAAATATATTAGGATGGGATAACAGAGAGCACCAGGTGGAATTTCAAGTAAAGGAAATACTGCTGGTCCTAAACTTGAGACCAGCCCCGTAATTGTCAATTCAGTGTTGTGTCCCCATTTCCCTGGAAACAAAATCTCCTTCGCCTACTTAACCTTGAATCCAACAAAAGACGAGAAACAGATCCGAACAGCACAGTGAAATGCAGCACGCTGTAAGCAGCTCTTTCACTGTCTAGTGATTTGACTTCACAAACCAGGCTAATCCTATTAAGGAACAAATAATATTCCCCATTCAGCATGACAGGTACTGCTTGACAATCATGCTATGCATTCAATGATCCTGCAGGCTTTCGTAATCCCAGTCTGTTCCACATTCGTCACTTTGGATAGGCATCTGCTAAATGAATAAATGTACTGTAATGTATTTATTACATCATCTCAGGAGGATAGAATAAGGATGCATTTACTGTATCAGTGTTAGGTCATGTGGCACACAATGGCAGTCCACGTGCCTCTGCGAAATGATCCCAGGCCTTATCATAGAGAACAGCTCTGACAGGTGCACTGATGTAGAAGAGCCACAGCCTCAGCATCACAGAGCCAACCCAGTGAAGAAGCACATACGACTGTCTGCCTATGTTAAGATCTTAGGGCTTCATTGGATGATGCAGCATGCATGAAGTAGACTTGGAAACACGTATGTCAATGCATTGGACACGACAAAAGTGAACTCATTTTACTTTCTGGAGCCATTTTTGTAATTAAGTAGTGTCGCAGTAGCCTAGTTTTGGTGGAATCGAATGTATGAAATCAGTTCCTTTCAAGTCTCTGCAGTTAATCATAAGAAATCTCGTTTTGATTTAACATCCACTTCAATTCCCTAAAGCAGTAGGTCATTATATATCTATGCAATCCACTGAAGAACACCGTGTTGTAACAACATATACTAACAGACTCACCTGTAACTTCAATGGATTCAAGCATCATCTCGCTTGTGCTGCGCAGCCTCAACCGTTTCCCCGTGAAGCAAATGTGTTTATACAAAACAATGAAGCGCACAAACAACACGACAAATACTCAGTAATGCGGTTATAATATCTTGCATAAGTCCAGCGCAGAGTAACGCTGTAGTTTGCAAATCTCCGCCAATCTCTTCTGTCCGGAGTCTGAAGCGAGAGGCTGAGAGCGTTAGCGCGTTGCCATGGTGCGCCGTCAAAGTCAACGTCAACGTCACCCAAACGTCAGTTCCGTTTCGAACGTGGCTTCAAGTCGAGAACTAGTGATTTGATTTAAGTGATACATTTGTTTGAGAATACATTTCACACGGTAAACATTTCAATGCATTTAACGTACTTTACTATTAACAGTGCTGGCTGGGTAGTAATTGATTACATGTCATCTGAATTAGGTAATCCGATTCCAAAAATTAAGTAATTGTAATTACATTAAAAAATGCTCGCGATCAGACTAGTTACTTTTGTATTGATTAGGCTACATGTTATTCACACAATAGCAATACATTATTCATAATTTATTGATTCCCCTTTTTCATCTTTTAAACGTTCCTTTCTAAAATAGCCTGCGGCTTATAGATACACTCAGAAAGTCTTCCAGTTTTGTGGACATTCACACAGAGACCAGTCACTATCAGGTGGCTACACAGCATTTAACCACTGATTTATAAAAATCATTTCAGGTTTAAGAAGTGTGCATCAACTAGTGATGAACACATTACGTTTTATTTGAATTAGGTTGTTTCACCATGTATTACTATGTCATTTGGGGGGCTTTTGTCTTTCAAACACATTGAATTGCACAAATTCATGTTATTTCTTATTTACATGTAATGCAGGCATACCTAAACTTTGTCATCTGAACCTCTTTCACCTATTTACTTGGGGGGGGGGAATTAATTAATAATCAATAATCACATTTGCATGTTCAGGGTTCTCTGACTTCGGTTAAT
>NW_015546094.1:832819-837222 GCF_001515605.1 Sinocyclocheilus anshuiensis | reverse complement strand
TTCGCAAAACTGAAGTTGAGCCACTGATGTCACATGGACTGTTTTACCGATGTCCTTGCTACGTTTCTGGACTTGAGAACATTACAGTTGCGTTGCTGTCTATGCAGGGTCTGAGCTCTCACATTACATCAAAAATATCTTTATTTGTGTTCCGAAGATGAACGAAGGTCTACATCATTTACCTTTATTCCACACCGCTCTGTCCCTTCTCTGAGAAACGGGCTGATAATTTCCTTCTTTTATGAAGCCCCTCCCTCAGAAATACGCGATGGGCTCTGATTGGTTAGCTAGCCCCGTGTGTTGTGATTGGCTAAACTGCCTCTAGTGCGAGTCTAAACATCCCGCCCCTCACCTCAGCGGCATGTGCTCCGGTTGTTTATGTAAACAACGGCATCGTTATTATCGCTTATCAGTTTGAGCTTGATTGAGAAGCAGAGGATATTATTGAAGAGGATCATGCAGAACCTGTGCAAGCACGGCTTTTAATGGTTGGCCTATGTTTTTTGTTTGTTGTTGTCTCATACTTTTAGATACGCTGTTATTTGTAAATGCTACTGCTTATGTTAGCTTTTAATATAGTTTTATCCTGATTAAAGCTTTAATACAGTATAGCAACTGCAACAGTATTTTTGCATTCAAATGCAAATGTTTATTTTAAATTCGACTAATATTCATTTTTTTATTCACTATCTCCTCATCACAGGCAGGCACAGCACTCATGTTCGTGTTTGTGTGTGCTGTCTGCGTCACTCATAGGACGTGCCTATATCGTGCACTATATCGAAATTTTTTTATATCGTTATCGAAGAAGGTGTACCATCGATAAATATCGATACCGTTTTATCGCCCAGGGATACTTTTGAGTCAGTTTGAAAGAGGTTCAGGTCTTCTGAAAATGTGAAGAGCAACATTTCCTCAAGGCAGTAGAGCCTGGACAAAACAACTGGAGTCATAAGGCAAGTTTGTAGTTTATGAACACACCGCTGAACTTAAAAGGGGGTGTTTTCAATGTGATCTTAAGCCTTTTTGTTCTTTTAGCTTTGTTATCTAAGCAGAAGCAACATGAGATATTAAATGTTTATCACTGGTCAAATCGCAATGACAAAAAGAAAATTCCAACGCGATTGTAGCAGCCATATTTAAAGGGCCTGTAGCATTACAAGTAAAAACATTTCCTGTTGGAAATGGTTTTATGCATTTTAGGGTTATTTATTATGATACTAACATCAGTTTGTACACAATCAGGTTCTTACTCCTCTTACCTTAAACCTCTTATCCTGAAGCACCTTCTTTATGGCCACCATCTCCTGGCTGTCAATGAGTCGAGCCTGGTACACCACTCCAAATGAGCCATTCCCGATCACCTTGATGTCTGTGTACGAGACCTCCTGAGGACGGTCTGGACCCTGCCCTGGTGTGGCTACTACCGTTGTTACTTTCCCACTATCCCCTAAACACACAACAAAACAAGTGTTTTTTTAAACAAAAGGCCTTTGCCTGAAAGATCTGACTGCTCAAAATAATTAAGATTTAAACCACAGGAGTCATTTTTCCCCATGTATGACCTGAACGAATGCAGTCACATATTAAACACTACTTTTGTAGTCCATGTGCTAAAATTACAAAAAGAACATCCTCAAATTTACCATCTGACAAGACATCTGACAATTTACCTTAATAGTCATTGTTTAATTCATGTTTAAAAGGGTTTGCTCAGCCCTAAAATGAAAATTCTGTCAGCATTTACTCACGCCGCTCATGTCGCATTCCCCTCATGTCGCTCCAAACCCATAAGAAATACGATCATCTTTGGAACACAAATTAAGATATTTTTAATCAAATCTAAGAGATTTCTGTGCCTCCTGCAATTTAATCCAAAGTCTGCTGATACATGATCGCCTTATATGATGAACAGATCTATTTTTAGGCTTTTATTCACATATAAACATTAATAAGCTAACAATGTTAACAGCAATATTTGGTGATGGAAGCTCAAGCACGCTTGCTTGCGGTGCAAGGACCAATGAGATCAAGGCAAGTATGGTTGAGCGATTTATGTTCGCTGATCTATGTTTATATGTGAATAAAAGCCTAAATTAAATCTGTTCGTCATATAAAGCAACCATGTTTCTTCAGAATACTTGGATTAAATTGCTCAATTCATATGGATTTGTTTTTTGATCTCTTTACAAATGTTTTATAGGGTCAAGACAAGAGTAAAATGTCAATTTTCATTTTGGGGTGCACTAACCCTGTAAGTAAGAGACTGAAAAATGCATTGGACTTACTATTTTATAGTAATATTTCAGTTTTTCTACTAAACTGTTTTTGTAATATCAGGTGAATTAATGCATTTAAATTGTTATTATATTCAGTTGGTCTCTAAATATTAGCTTGTATAACAAAAGCAGAATCATACCATTGTGTGAACTAACAAGTGAAATAACAGTTATAAAAAAAAAATATTATTTTCTCTGTATTTTTATTTCTGCCCTAGCTTCTGTCAAGAGCACTGGACCAGTGCATGACACTAACTAAAAGAGGGTTACTTTTATCTTTGTTGCCTATACACATTATTAGTGTCAAACTTAGCCTTTCTGAGGTTAGTGATACTCAAGTGCATTTAGATTTGTCCATCCAAAACAAAAAAGTAACATGAATTTAATTTCCCCTGGAAAATAACGTAATATCTGTGTGATAACACACAGCATTTTGAATAAATTGTCAGAAGCTGAGCACTGCTGTATGATGTCCATGTAGTCATTCATTTTATGCTGCAGGATTGGTGGTGGACACGTTCCTCGTGGTAAAACCACAGGAAAATGATGCTCTGACAGTATTAATTATGAATCTACCATGCAATTTCAGCTGAGAAAAACATGAGTAATAGCTCTAATCAGCTGGTGAGTGTGGTGATTTGAAAAGACAAGTCACATGCAACATTTACGGTTATTTTGTGGTGCCTTGCATGCTTTTTGAAGCATGAAATCACAGGTCCTCACTGCATTGGAATTGGTGAGCAGCACATTCTTTAAAACTTCTCCTTTCGCACTCCATGGAAGAAAGTCAATCAGGTTTAGATCGACATGAGAGTGAGTAAAACAAAACGTGAAATATTCCTCAAAACTACTCCTGAATGCCTGAGAGAGCTTTATATTCAAAAGACATGAAAACAAAGCAAAAAGTCCAAACCCAGCATTAGCTACTACAGCGGTTAGATCTTTTTGAACTCATCTTATCCAGCACGCTATGCCTGTTTGCCACTCTGTCTGACAGGTGTTAATAGTAATCCAACACCCGTGTTTAGATGTGTGCCCAAACACAACAGAACAACGGGTAGAGCTTATCACTAGGAATAGCAGAAACTCCCTTAAGACTGTTTGAACATGGGTGGAGTCTACTAAAGTCTGACCACATTTCCACCTGTGGCCAAGAGCAGACCTGAATAATGGGGACGCCTGGAGACAAGCAGAGCCCTAGGGTGATGTTTTTTCCGTCAGTTGCTGTCAGTTTAGATTTAGATGAGTAATGACAGATTCACCAAAACAAAAGCTTTGTTTTATTACACAGCAAAACTATTATTTACCAGATCAAAGCAGAGCAGACAGCTGTTGTCATGCATGACATATGGCTCTTTTCCACTGCATGGTACGGCACGGTACGGCTCGGTACGGTTCACTTTTGGGGGGTTTTCCACTGGGTACAGTACCTGGTACCTGGTACTTTTTTTAGTACCACTTCGGTTGGGGTTCCAGGTGAACCGTACCGTTACCAAAACGTGACGTGTAAACTCTGCTGATCACGGATTGGCCGGAGAGAATCGTCACTACCTGCGTCACTGAACTTGCGACACAAACACAAAAGAACCGCTAGATTTAAATCAGCACAGCCAGCGAAGGATCGAATGCAACTGTTTTGAACGAGCGCACCTTTTTTTAACAACCAAAAAGTGGCTGTTCCCCCTGTTGAGGAAGTACAGACGTTGCTCTCGTTGATAGCAGAGGAGCGGATCCAGCGAGAGCTTGATGGGGCGACGCGGAATGAAAAAGTTTTTTAGGAGTCGCAGCAGTAGAGGCGGCGCAACTATAATGACGTGAATAATCCCGCCCACTCTAAAGCGATACTAAACTGCAGTGGAAACGCAAACCGAGCCGAGTCGTACCGAGCCGAGTCGTACCACGCAGTGGAAAAGCGCCATTAGTTTCAATCTTTCTGAAAATCCTGAGTCAAATTGTGCTTTGTTTGTAAACGAATCCGTGGTAAAAATGATGTGAACAAAGGACCAAGCAATCTGGATCTTCATTAAAAATCACAATAGTTCATCCACTATTTCCTGATGTTAGGTTCAGAAGGAAGGCAATGCAAAGACTGTTTTTCCACAACTTGGCACTGCAGCGTCTTGC
>NW_015546094.1:818072-830474 GCF_001515605.1 Sinocyclocheilus anshuiensis | reverse complement strand
ATTTTTTTATATCGTTATCGAAGAAGGTGTACCATCGATAAATATCGATACCGTTTTATCGCCCAGGGATACTTTTGAGTCAGTTTGAAAGAGGTTCAGGTCTTCTGAAAATGTGAAGAGCAACATTTCCTCAAGGCAGTAGAGCCTGGACAAAACAACTGGAGTCATAAGGCAAGTTTGTAGTTTATGAACACACCGCTGAACTTAAAAGGGGGTGTTTTCAATGTGATCTTAAGCCTTTTTGTTCTTTTAGCTTTGTTATCTAAGCAGAAGCAACATGAGATATTAAATGTTTATCACTGGTCAAATCGCAATGACAAAAAGAAAATTCCAACGCGATTGTAGCAGCCATATTTAAAGGGCCTGTAGCATTACAAGTAAAAACATTTCCTGTTGGAAATGGTTTTATGCATTTTAGGGTTATTTATTATGATACTAACATCAGTTTGTACACAATCAGGTTCTTACTCCTCTTACCTTAAACCTCTTATCCTGAAGCACCTTCTTTATGGCCACCATCTCCTGGCTGTCAATGAGTCGAGCCTGGTACACCACTCCAAATGAGCCATTCCCGATCACCTTGATGTCTGTGTACGAGACCTCCTGAGGACGGTCTGGACCCTGCCCTGGTGTGGCTACTACCGTTGTTACTTTCCCACTATCCCCTAAACACACAACAAAACAAGTGTTTTTTTAAACAAAAGGCCTTTGCCTGAAAGATCTGACTGCTCAAAATAATTAAGATTTAAACCACAGGAGTCATTTTTCCCCATGTATGACCTGAACGAATGCAGTCACATATTAAACACTACTTTTGTAGTCCATGTGCTAAAATTACAAAAAGAACATCCTCAAATTTACCATCTGACAAGACATCTGACAATTTACCTTAATAGTCATTGTTTAATTCATGTTTAAAAGGGTTTGCTCAGCCCTAAAATGAAAATTCTGTCAGCATTTACTCACGCCGCTCATGTCGCATTCCCCTCATGTCGCTCCAAACCCATAAGAAATACGATCATCTTTGGAACACAAATTAAGATATTTTTAATCAAATCTAAGAGATTTCTGTGCCTCCTGCAATTTAATCCAAAGTCTGCTGATACATGATCGCCTTATATGATGAACAGATCTATTTTTAGGCTTTTATTCACATATAAACATTAATAAGCTAACAATGTTAACAGCAATATTTGGTGATGGAAGCTCAAGCACGCTTGCTTGCGGTGCAAGGACCAATGAGATCAAGGCAAGTATGGTTGAGCGATTTATGTTCGCTGATCTATGTTTATATGTGAATAAAAGCCTAAATTAAATCTGTTCGTCATATAAAGCAACCATGTTTCTTCAGAATACTTGGATTAAATTGCTCAATTCATATGGATTTGTTTTTTGATCTCTTTACAAATGTTTTATAGGGTCAAGACAAGAGTAAAATGTCAATTTTCATTTTGGGGTGCACTAACCCTGTAAGTAAGAGACTGAAAAATGCATTGGACTTACTATTTTATAGTAATATTTCAGTTTTTCTACTAAACTGTTTTTGTAATATCAGGTGAATTAATGCATTTAAATTGTTATTATATTCAGTTGGTCTCTAAATATTAGCTTGTATAACAAAAGCAGAATCATACCATTGTGTGAACTAACAAGTGAAATAACAGTTATAAAAAAAAAATATTATTTTCTCTGTATTTTTATTTCTGCCCTAGCTTCTGTCAAGAGCACTGGACCAGTGCATGACACTAACTAAAAGAGGGTTACTTTTATCTTTGTTGCCTATACACATTATTAGTGTCAAACTTAGCCTTTCTGAGGTTAGTGATACTCAAGTGCATTTAGATTTGTCCATCCAAAACAAAAAAGTAACATGAATTTAATTTCCCCTGGAAAATAACGTAATATCTGTGTGATAACACACAGCATTTTGAATAAATTGTCAGAAGCTGAGCACTGCTGTATGATGTCCATGTAGTCATTCATTTTATGCTGCAGGATTGGTGGTGGACACGTTCCTCGTGGTAAAACCACAGGAAAATGATGCTCTGACAGTATTAATTATGAATCTACCATGCAATTTCAGCTGAGAAAAACATGAGTAATAGCTCTAATCAGCTGGTGAGTGTGGTGATTTGAAAAGACAAGTCACATGCAACATTTACGGTTATTTTGTGGTGCCTTGCATGCTTTTTGAAGCATGAAATCACAGGTCCTCACTGCATTGGAATTGGTGAGCAGCACATTCTTTAAAACTTCTCCTTTCGCACTCCATGGAAGAAAGTCAATCAGGTTTAGATCGACATGAGAGTGAGTAAAACAAAACGTGAAATATTCCTCAAAACTACTCCTGAATGCCTGAGAGAGCTTTATATTCAAAAGACATGAAAACAAAGCAAAAAGTCCAAACCCAGCATTAGCTACTACAGCGGTTAGATCTTTTTGAACTCATCTTATCCAGCACGCTATGCCTGTTTGCCACTCTGTCTGACAGGTGTTAATAGTAATCCAACACCCGTGTTTAGATGTGTGCCCAAACACAACAGAACAACGGGTAGAGCTTATCACTAGGAATAGCAGAAACTCCCTTAAGACTGTTTGAACATGGGTGGAGTCTACTAAAGTCTGACCACATTTCCACCTGTGGCCAAGAGCAGACCTGAATAATGGGGACGCCTGGAGACAAGCAGAGCCCTAGGGTGATGTTTTTTCCGTCAGTTGCTGTCAGTTTAGATTTAGATGAGTAATGACAGATTCACCAAAACAAAAGCTTTGTTTTATTACACAGCAAAACTATTATTTACCAGATCAAAGCAGAGCAGACAGCTGTTGTCATGCATGACATATGGCGCTTTTCCACTGCATGGTACGGCACGGTACGGCTCGGTACGGTTCACTTTTGGGGGGTTTTCCACTGGGTACAGTACCTGGTACCTGGTACTTTTTTTAGTACCACTTCGGTTGGGGTTCCAGGTGAACCGAACCGCAACCCGAGCCGTACCGAGCCGAGTCGTACCACGCAGTGGAAAAGCGCCAATAGACAGTTGCTGCTATTGAGAATTTTTCAACAGAATAACACTGCTTCGACTGGGATGAGAAACATTGTGGATTAGTGGCTTATTTAAATTGCCACCACATAAAATGTCATTTTGAATACCAATTTGTGGATGTTGCATAAAAAAATTTGGAAAATGTGCACAAATCATTACATTTGAGATGGATATATTTTTATTCAGGAAGGCAAGCTCATTAACTGAGAGAAAGATTATTACAGAATAATTTGCTACATGTGCATAAATGTCTTGCGACTTTTTCCACAACCAGTCATGTGACTGAATAATTCTCTCAGAGTAAAAAAAAAAATCACCATATAGAATCTAAAATGATGCTATCGTGAATCTGAAACGCCAGAGCCAAAGCCTGCCATTAAAAAGACTGTAGTATGATCCTCTAGGATGAGAGAGATGGATTCAGTCCAGTTAATGGCCAGTCACTTTGCCATGTGTTCATTGATCATGTTTATGCCATTTAGTTGCTTTCAGTGATGAACTGAATGACGATTTTATCATTGATTCCAGCAGAAATCTATATATGAATATAAAAATAATGTATTTGCAAATAAAAATGTAATTTAAATGTAAATTAACTCTACGTTAATGACACAAAATGCATCATGTTTTTAGGCGAGTACAAATGTCAGCAGAGTAATTAAAAATGGTTACTATGCTGAAAAATAGGACAAAAACAGCTATGATTGTTGTGTTGTAACTACTGGTTCAAGGTTTCTGGTGGGTTACAGTTGTACATCCACCCACTCCATCTCCCCTCATTCCTAGTAATAACACCCATCACCATTCTCATGGAAATCCAGCAGTCAGCACCAGTGTAGATAAACGCTGCTGCCAGCACTGCAGTCACTGGGAATTATTTATAGAGCTCCAAATGAAGAGGTTTATGCCTCTAGGGAAACCACTAGTTTTCACAGGAGTAGCCCAACCACAAATTTACACTGGGTCATTTTTTCTTCATAGGACGCAGTGTTTGTACTCAAAGCTATGTGATGATCTGTTAGATTGCGAGTAGGAAGGCTGGGTCATTTAACAAAACATTAATAATTATAATAATATTATATTATAAATATTATGATATTTCTCCTTTAAATATATGGACAGGCAAACGCCAATTTGGCCCTCTTCAGGCAGGTTGAACTTAATATTAAGATTATTATTAAACACATTTCTGATGCGACTACATGCATCCAGGATCGCACATGATGAAATTATTCAAATCAAAGGCAAAATTGAAGATACAGTCTGTTAGATGTTGCCGGCAGGCTAACTGAGCTTTGTTACCAAACGAGCACATCTTCAATAACGCGACGTCTAAACATCTAATAAACCAAGTATCATATTTTAAAGAAGGGTTCAAGCCAAGGTGGTCAAAATGTGATGCACTGGTATCGATCATAAGAGATGCGTTTAGCCAGTGCTCGTATGAAGGATTGTCGAGCTAATGTAGAGCAATCAAAGCCCTTGATCCGTCTACAAAAACAAGCTCACGTTAGCTTAGCCAGTTAGCCGCCTAAAGTAGGTTAACGCGATCATGGCAAAATAATCAGACAAATGAATGAACAGCACGCTACACGGTCCAGCACTTGGGCTTTTACTAGTCTACTAATATCACATTTATTGGGATTGTCGTGTGATGTCATTGAATGATACTCACTGCCCAGCTTTAAGTTTCCGAAACCAGACGAACTCCCGCCTGCGGCCTGCGCACCCCCCGTCTTTCCTGAAGAGCTTCCGCCAGCGACGGCTGATCCGGCGGCGGCTGCAGCGGCTCCCGGGACCCCTGGAGGCTCAGCAAACGAGCTAGTCCTGGGCCGCCCGCTGCCGCTCATTTCGGGTTGCAAGTGTGCCAGAGCGGGGGTAAACTGTGCCTGTAGACTGGCCCAGGCGCGTAGTGGATGTGTCAATTTAAATTATAATAATCGTTAAAAAAAATATTAAGATTGCTGAACTATTCTATCAATGGCAAATTGTGCGCCGCCTCTTTCTTTCTCTGTGGCTGGGCAACTAGAGCTGACGCACAGCGACGCTCTATGCGCATTGTTTTCTGGGCAATGAAGTTCAACAACGCTCTCACGTGCATAGATCCTGCAGCATAAGAATGACCAGCTTTTCATAATTTTTTCATGCCAAGGGCTCATAAATAAAAATGCAAAATCTTTTTTGTCTTGCCAATAAAAACTATGGCCGTCAATGGAATAACATACTCGAAATGAACCTAATTTCCAAACCTTTAGAAAGCAGAATGTTTGAAAAGCCATGCATTAAATAACCTAATGGCGTAACACACTATAATACAGTTAATAAATAGATAACTCAAGATATAAATATCGAAATGATTACTTTGACTTCTGATGAAATGTGTCACATTTGTTGTCGGTTAAAATCTCTCGTTTTACAAAAACGTTTACATTGACAAATTTTCCATTTACATAGAAGTCAAACTGTTTTTCCTTTAATTAGTTCAGGAATGGTCTGAAATGTTTTAATAGCAGTCTATTATTTGAGGGACTAATCATATACATTTCATGAACAATTAATAATAAATACTTAATAATAAACACATAGTGTGTTTTGAGATGTTTTATTATTAATTAATTTATTTGTGGTTTAGGACCTTTCCATCAGCAGATGCAGCCTCGCTTCGCATACTCTGACTGTCCATCACAAGAGCTAGAGTTTGAAAGACAGTCTTTCTATCCAATCAGCGCCTTGCACAAGCCACACGCGAACCTCCATGGGGAGGGCAGCATGCACAGAGCAAGGAACAGAGGCCAGACAGACGGTACATTTCCACATCCACGATCGTCTTTGCGTCAAAATATTTAACAAACAGTGCGTGGCACTGAATAATACTGCTTCGTTGCGGCGAGAAAACGCATTGTGGGCACCCGAACGCTTCCGCGGGGCCGACGAGCGCTGCACGAGGGATCGCCCAGCTGCAGCGCGCGAGGCGAGGCTCGGAAACGGCTGGGGAAAGAAGGCCGCCCTTCAGCGCTCTTAGACCTGCGGGGAAAAGTGAAGAGCGCCGCCTGACGACCGCCGTACAGCGGGGTGGCTCGCTCAGGAGACAGCGGTGCGCTCCATAAGCTCTGGCAAAATCTGAAGAGCGCCACCAGCTGCTCGCCACAAGGTAAACCACTCGTCCGAAACCCTCTCTAAATGCTGTTGTTTGTTGGTACCGATTCCGCCACGACTAGTGCCAGAAGTTTTTTTCAGAAGTGTATTATCAATCAGTTTACTTTTAATACCTGCATCTGTTTTCTGATTTATTGATGAAGCGAAGTTATTGAATTGTCGACTAATATTACGGAGATGCCGTATGTTATGCACGGATTTCATATTAAAATCCACATGATGTGCATTAATATATTTAATGCATAGGCCTAAGTGACATATGTGACCTGATTTAATAAATGTTCTCATAAATATCTGATAGTTTACAAAATGTTTTTACAAAAAGTAGGGACACAGCTTTGAAATCTTATAAAAGAGCTAAAAATTAAATGATAGAAATATCCATATATATATATATATATATATATATATATATAGTGAAACATTTTTGACTCCAAGGCCCCCTTTGTAGAAGACAGTATTTAGACCCTCCTATAATGTAAAGTAATCTATGTGTAATAATCTCAAAATTATGTCAAAATTTTAAGTGTCTTTTAGCAGTTTAATTGGGATTATGTTAATATAACTAAATTTAAATAATACTTATTAGGGCCACTTGGACGTTTGCTGAGGCCTAACTGGTCTGAGGTGGTTTTATGGGTATTTCAAATTAACATTAAAGAGAAAATCAAGTGAAATTGTAAATTTGTGTAGTGATAATCTCAAAGTTTGAATATTTTAGAAATTAAATGAAGGGTGAAAAATTGTGGTACATACTTTGTCCCATGTCTCAATGATCATATAAATTATGTTCATAATATCTATATTATTATTGACCCGTGGAAATCTAATCCTGAATGATAGGTTATGAAATTTAATATGAAAGTGCAAGGCCAGACAATTTGTCTGGGAGTCTTCTGGCATATCTGTATTGCTTAAGTTTTTGTTTTTTTTTAGGTTGTTTTAGGGCTTAGGATTTGTATCGAGCATAAGAATGCATACTGAACCTAGTGACTGTGACTCATAACCCCAGCACTGCACCTGCTCTTCAGCACACCGAGAGACTTTGCATCTTAACAGGTTTAGCACTGTGCAGTTACCATGAGTGAGCAGGAATATGTGGAGCATCAGTATATGTGCAGTGAGTGCCAGCAGCTCTTTAATACGCTGGAGGAGGTGCTGGTGCACCAACAGATCCACACCGGAGCAGAGGGGGACGAGGTCGAGGTCCTCTCGAGCCTTGAGGACTGTGACACTGGGGAGAGCCAGTATCAGTGCCTGGAGTGTGGAGCCATCCTGAGGAACCCAGATGAACTGCTGCTGCATCAAGAGCTGCACATGAGAGAGGCAGGCCAGGGTGAGTGCAGTGTTTAATATGTGTGCTGCTGTACTGCAAGTTTAGTTGGGGTTGTAATCGGGACATGAATGCTTTATTTTCAGAGCTATGTGAGGTCACAGAGATGGATGCTGTCGATGCAGATGTGCCAATCCAGTATCAGTGTTTGGAATGTCTGGCTCTCTTTGACACACCTGAGCTGTGGTTGGCTCACAGACAGACACACAACAGAAGCAGCACCCACAGCAGCTTGAGCACTGACACAGTGAGTACACACACACACTAGAGCCCTGCACGGGCCTCAAATATAGGCCCTAGCCCGGCCCTGGCCCGAGACGCTCAGGCCCTTAAATGTTTTACCTATATAAATGTGCGCTATTGGACGCATATCTAATCGTTTGTGCGGAGAGCTAAAGCGCGCTTTACAGGACATGGAGGAGCCGGCGCGATCACTTGCATTGGAAACAACTTAAAATATGCTGTAATTATTGCTCATAAAGGTAAGAGTTATACATCACTCGGAACTGTAAAGGGTCTACTTTTATTTGTGTGCACTCACAATATCAACAAAGTGTTGTGCTTTTATAAAATAAAGGATGCATACAGGATGTGCTTTCTGCAATTTCGGCCAGGAGCGCTTCACAGTGATGAACCGAAACTCAGCGAATACTTTCCTCAAAAACTTGCTAAATATATCTATAGAAATCTTTAAATTACTACTTTAAAACTAAATAATTCGAATCAAAAACAAAAACTCTTTTGAAGATGCATTTCTCAGGATCAGGATCGTCGTCTTCATCTTTGCGACACGGACTCAGAAAACACTAATTTATTAATAAATAATTCAAATATCTCATTATCTCCCCCCGACACATTCAAGGTAATTACTTTTGCTGGGGCTTTGCGGCACGCTTTAGCCTATTGCGTGCGTTTTTTGCTGTCATGTGCAAGGATATGTTTGCAGATTCTGTACTGCACATGACCAATTGACTCACTGTTTGCTGAGGTAATCAAATCAAGACTCTTCCAAAATACAGCTTTTCCGAAGCATTGGGAACTTTTAGTAACTCCCAACTTCTCCTGATGCTGTGCATGGTCAACTGTCACCTGTATGCTAATGCGTGTGTATGTGCGTTGCGTATTGCGTAGGCGATGTATAATATTTATAATATAATCAATATAACAATATTTCATACAGTAGCCTATGTGTGCTCTGCGCATATATGGCACAATAAAAGGAGAGAAGCTAAATGAGCCCGAACCCGAGCCCGATCTGTAAAAAAAATACAAATGGCCCGAGCCCGGCCCGAATGGACTCAGCGTGTCGGGCCCTGTTGGGCTTGCAGACCTCTAACACACACACACAAAATAATAAACAAGGCTGGGTATCCATGCTGATTCTGATTTGCTCTCAATTTGTTTTGATTAGATTCCAATTCATTTGGGAGTGGCAATGTTCATTTATGTAGGAAAGAAAATCTTTCAGCTAATGAGCCTTCTGACTTGGTATATTGTAAAAATGTTTATTTTTAAAAATTGACAACAGAGCCCAGACTATGCAGGTCTGTGGATGAGAGATAAAACTTTAGTTCAGCTGAATTTTTAAAAAATTTTTTTTTAATGTTATTTACAGTGGTGTGAAAAAGTGTTGGCCCCCTTCCTGATTTCTACAGGGCTGTTACCAATCAAATTAAATAATTACAAAATTACAACAGCAATAAATAATGTTATGGGATTAATGTTGTAAATAAAATTTTGAACATACAAATAAGAAATGTTGGGGGAAAATGCATACTTTTAAGCATGAGACTAAACCGCCAATAGGTGGCGGTAAGTCACTTATTCATTCAACCGATTCCTTCGAACCTCTGAATCATTCAGTAACAAAAATGCGAAAGGAAAACTTGAAATCGCATCATATGACCCCTTTAAGTTTTAATCAGGCTATTAGTCCTGTCGGGCAGGTACAATTCTCAAGCCATTTTTCAGTAAACTTGCATGAACCCAGTTAAAGTAGTTCGGAGGCTGGACAGCGAGCTGGTGTTCGACTGTATTCTGTAACCGCAATTCTCTCTGATGAAACGGTAACTACAGCGGCTGGGGGGGGGGATTTTTGTGGTAATGTGACCAAAAATATTTAAGACCTACTGAATCTGAATTTAAGACATTTTAAGACTTTTTAAGGACCCACGGCCACCCTGAATATATACATTTATTGTAAAATAATAAACTCCCATGAAAAAGTATTGAAAAGCTTTAAATGTTTTTTAATATGGCTTAGGTATAAATCAAATAATTTAATGTACACTACTGTTCCAATGTCTGGGGTTGGTTGGTAATGTTTTTTTTAAATGTTTTTCAAAAGTCTTATATTCACCAAGGATGCATTAATATATATAAAAATAATATAAAATACAGTAAAAACAGTAATTCTGTAAAACATTATTACAATGTAAAGTAACAGTTTTCTTTTTTTAAATATATTTAAAATAGTAAAAATGTAGTTTTTTTCAGGTGTTGGCAAAGCTGAATTTTCAGCATTACTCCAGTTATCAGTGTCACATGATCCTTCAGAAATCATTCTAATATGTTGATTTGCTGCTCTTGTAACTTATTGTTGAAAATATTTGCAATTTTATGGGAAACCGTGACACATTTCTTTCGGGATTCTTTGATTAATAGAAAGTTCAAAACAACAGCTTATTTGAAATATAATTTTTTTGTAACAATGTAAAAGTCTATACTATCACTTTTGATTACAATGCATGTATCCTTGCTGAATAGAAGTATCATTAAAAAATCTTTATCCCACACTTATAAACACTAGTATAGACAAATTAACAAAAAAAAAAAAACCCCAATTCTAATATCAGCTAATAACTCTTCTCAATAACGCAATAATGATGTCTAATAGAAGAATGTGTATCTATTAAAACATTAATTGTTCATATCATTAAAAATGTCTACACTGTTATTGCCACAGTGTCAGGTTCTTAAGGTGTTCAACAAACAATTTGCACATACTGCGGAGTACAATGTTAATCTTGTGATCTTTTTGGCAGTTTCTAATTTAATTTTGTGTTCTGTTTCAGGAATATGTTCTTCAGGCAGATGGTTCAGTCACTCCGCTTCAGTTGCTCAATGTTCAAAATCTAGTTCTGGATGAACAGAAGGCAGGCCAGATCCTGACCTTAGCCCAGGTCTGTTTACATACATACATACAGATATACACATTTTTTAAAGTGGGTTTGTTTTACACCATGATCTAATTAGGAGTGATGCGATAAAATCTTTATTTGATTTCTGTTTCTGTCACAGTGGGTAGTCCTACCCACTCATTGGTCTAAAATCCTCTGAAAACTGTTGTTGGCAATGCATCTAGTTAAAACGTGGTGTTAGGATACGGTTTTTCCCATCTTATTAATTCAGGAGTTTCAGTGTGACAATGTCCTGGCCTATTTCCACATTGTTTGAGGATGTTACAGGTCCCATATTTCCAAACTTACTTTAGTTGCCTTTATTTTTCAGGCTCTTCGAGAGCAAGAAAACCCATCTAAAACTGCAGCCCCTCACAGGACTATGCTAGTACCAGCCAACGCTTCCCTGCCTGGCTCCACCTCTGCGATGCTCCGCCTACAGTTCTGCTCCGCCCAAGCGATCGCTGATGGTTCTGCTTCAGCTACTCTCCGCAAAGCTAAACTCCTCGCCCCTCTCTTACCCGCCGATCCTATCCGGCTGGACAATGTGACCACTTTTAACCTCCTCCCTTCCTCTGGTCAGGTGAACACTTTAAAGAAGGAAAATGAGGAGATTTTAATTATCCATCCTTATGAGTGTTCTGAGTGTAATCTGCTGTTTAGCACACCAGAGGATTTCCTTCAACACCAGGGGGAGCACTTCTTAGGCCAGGACAAAGAGAGTGGGGACACTGGGGTGATGGTGGGGTATGAAGACCGTTCTGGGGCTAAGGAAGATGAAGGAAGAAGCGATGGAGCCGAAGAGGGCAGCAAAGTTGGCAAAGTTATTGCTGGGAGGCATACATACACTGCCCGCTCAGCTGGTTTGGGTTTGACACCGCCACCCAGCAATCTTCGGTGTGAGGAGTGCAAAAGAACGTTCACCTCTGCCAATCGGCTTGTGGCGCACCTTCGAGTGCATGAACAAGGAACACACGAGTGCCCAGAGTGTGACAAAGTGTTTAAAAAGTTGGTGTCCCTTCAGACTCACATGCGCACACACTCTGGTGAGGCACGTTTTCTGTGTGTAGACTGTGGACATGGTTTTACCACAGAAATGACTCTTATGATACACAGGTAATAAATACAAACTGTATAGTCAAACATCAAAACTTGCTCGTGATTTGGGTTTTCTGTCATCAAAACAAATTTTTCTTTCGCTTTTCCCGCTTTAGGAAATCCCATACATCTGAGCCACTGCACAAATGCCCATTTTGTGCTAAAACTTTCACCAACATGACGAAGTTCTTGTACCATCGTCGCACTCACCGAGCACGTGAGCCGACCGAACCAGTCTCTCAGGTAATAGTTGACTTAATGAAGGAAATTAGCTATGCACAACATCAGTATCATATTGGTTATCAGCTGATATATGAGATTACATTTATTGTTAACTGTATTCGTATTGGTCGATATTGGATATATATTTGCTGATATTTAATTGTTTATGCTCATTTCCCCTATAATTACATTTAGACGCCTTTGCCCTAATCAAAATTAAATTAGATTTTTAAAAACATTAAGGATGCACCGATTTTGGCTGATAATCAATAAATGCCTCGTATTAAAAATGTTACACTATATTGCAGAGGTGTGACCAAGTCGTTGTTTTGCAAGTCACAAGTAAGTCTCGAGTCTTTGCATTCAA
>NW_015546094.1:817674-817903 GCF_001515605.1 Sinocyclocheilus anshuiensis | reverse complement strand
AAGTCTCGAATCAAGTCCCGAGTCAAGATAGGCAAGTCCAAGTCGAGTTGCAAGTCCTCAACTTTTAGCTTCACGTCTTAAACAAGTCATTAGTGCTCTTTGCCCAAATTAGTGTCTCGGAATTAATTACCATATCAAATGTATAGTAATTTATATCAGGAAGGCAGGTAGAATATGTTTGACATAGTTCAATTTCATGTGAGATGGGTGCCCTTAGTAAAACTACTCA
>NW_015546094.1:801718-817652 GCF_001515605.1 Sinocyclocheilus anshuiensis | reverse complement strand
GAAACACTTCTTCAAATTATATTTTAAATTATCCCTAGGCCTATTGTCGCTTGCCCACTTCAGTCATTAGGCCTAATGTGCATTTTTTTTCTTTTTTCAAATGAAATTATAGCTAAATGGTTTGCATTGATTAATTTTAAATCTAGATTAAATCAAGGTTTATCTAATAATTCTGTTGCACCAAACTTTAAACCTTTAAAAATAAGCAGGTTTACATTTTAACCCATCATTTTGATCCTGGATTTAAGTTAGGCTATAGCCTATTTAGGATTAACTTTAATCCAGTTGCACCATAAATGTAAACTCAGATTTAAATCTCGATTATGGATTAACTTTAAACTTAATGGAGGTTTAAATAAAACAAAATGCACATGAAATTAAAATATGTAACTGATTGAACAAAAACAGTGGAGATCTGACAAAAAAAAAGTCTCGGAGAGGTGTTTATTACTAATATAAATATGAAAATTAAAGCGCATCGAGTTGGCAGAGTGCGAGGGTCGTGACGGGATGCGGATCCATCACTCATGTTGCACCTCGGTGTCGGACAAACAGATGAAGTGAGGAATATGTTTAGCGTTTAACAGCAGCGGTCACGGTGATGATGAGGCGAGCACCAGTGAAGTGATCTCGTTTCTCATGCCCGCTCCGTGTGTCTGCTGGGCGGCGCTTTTCACGAGCGGAGATAGCTATATACGAATCGTTCATGGTGCACCTCGGTGTCGGACAAACAGAAGAAGTGAGGAATATTTAACAGCAGCGGTCACAGTGATGATGAGGCGAGCACCAGTGAAGTGATCTCGTTTCTCATGCCCGCTCCGTGTGTCTGCTGGGCGGCGATCAAACGGGCAGGGCAGCGCTTTTCACGAGCGGAGATCGCTATATACGAATCGTGTCTTTTTTTTTTTTTCTTATCTCGGTTCCTTTGTCGTAAGTTATGCTATTACTCCATTAATTTATACTAGCATATACTGTATATCCAGCGCTCCTTGAACGCAGTCTCTGGCTTTTTGCCAGTCAAGCGCAAGCACGCAGGGACGCGTCTAGAGTAATAACGACTCTGATCTGATCATAAAGTCTTTCCGAGTCACAGGGCTCAAGTCCAAGTCAAGTCTCGAGTCATTGCTGTCAAAGTCTAAATCGAGTCTCAAGTCTTCTTTAATTATGTCGAGTCGAGTCGCAAGTCATCAAATTTGGGACTCGAGTCCGAGTCAAGTCTCCAGTCGTGACTCGAGTCCACACCCCTGCTATATTGTGTATAATGTAAATAAAAATAAAACCTTAAAGTATACAAGGGAATTTAGGCATTAAGACATAATAATGTACACAATGAAAAACAGACATTCATTTCACATTCATTTTTAACAGTGTTAAATAATTTCTAAGTTAATTTGAGTGTTAAAATAGAGAAAGTGGTCATGTGCAAATAAATATTCAGTATTGGTGATGCATATACAATATTTAAAAAGTAAAAATTCATAAATTAAAAAATCTGTAATATCTGCCAATAATGTACAGATATATTATTAATTTGTAGGAAAGCACCAATAACTTAACAGAACTGAATTATTATAATTGAATTCTTACATATTTGCACTGACGTCAGTCTTCTCATTTCCCATGCAATTTGAAAAATGCACACTGTTAGTGCTATTGTTCATTTTATTCACACACTGCAGAACCTATTAATTACACAATGGCCTAATATATACTTTTTCTTTAAAAAGGGAATTGAATGTGACCGTTGAATTGTGAGATTAATTCAACCATCTCCGCTTTGCAGTTTGTACTGGCCCAGCAGTCACCTCTCTCTATCATCCAAAGAGCAAGAGAACGCGAGGCTGCTTGGAGGAAAGAAAGACATGCGGTGACAATTCCTCCTGTGAAAGATGACAGAAAAGAATCGAGTGACACAGGTTCTGTGCCCATTGAAGGTATTGCAGTGGTTTCCCAGTCTTCAGAGCCAACAGAAAATGGGCTTCATGCTGAACCCTCAAACACAGAACAAACCCAAAATGGAGGGAAAATACTGACAATCGACCCCAACCATTCAACTACTGCCCGTGTGGAAGGAGGAGGAGAGGAACCAAGTAAACACGGGACTCCTGCTGAGGAAGAACCAAAGTTCCCTTGCTCTATTTGTAAAAAAAGATTCCCCTCACAGGTCCGTCTGTTGCGTCATCACCGAACGACTCATACCACCGAACGGCGTTTTAAATGCAACATCTGCGGGAAACCGTTCAAGAAGCAGATCCATCTGCGAAACCACCTGCGCACGCACACGGGCGAGCGGCCGTTCCAGTGCAGCGTGTGTGGAAAGACCTTTTCCTCTCTTGCAAATCTTTCCCGTCATGGACTCACACACACAGGAGTCCGTCCGTACCGGTGTGACATTTGCCACAAAGCCTTCAGCCAATCGTCAAATCTTCGTCAACACCGTCAGCATCTTCACAGCAATGTGACGCCCTCACCCTGTCCAGACTGCTCCGCTACCTTTATCCGTCCTGCTAAACTTGTAGCTCATCGTTTTCTTCACCACCCAGGGTCACCAGCACCTTACCCCTGCCCGCACTGTTCCGAGGGGTTCTTGCGCAAGCGTCAACGAGACCTTCATTGCCTGGAGGAGCATCCCAACTTGACTCAGCTACACAGTATCTCCCAGGACTCCCAGGTTAGCAGTCAACAGGGCTCGATGGATAATACAGAGCAACTAAGCGCTCCTTCGATGACGAAACCTAATCTGGATTGCACTATTTGTGGCAAGCGGTTAAATTCTCCTGCAAATCTCCGCCTGCACCAGCTAAGTCACGGACTTGGGCCCGGCCGGCCTCGAGGCTCAAGCTCCGCCACTGGCAAGTCTCATCCCTGTCCGGTGTGTGGAAAACTCTTTGGTTCAGCCTCAAGCGTTACACTACACCAGAGAGTACACACCGGTGAGCGTCCGTATCCTTGCGTGATCTGCGGAAAACGGTTTCGCCAGAACACACACCTGCGGGAGCACCTTCGCACGCATTCGGGCGAGCGTCCGTTCCGGTGCGAGTTCTGCGATAAGGGCTTCGTGCAGAGCATGCATCTGGCGGAACACCGGCGTACACACACGGGTGAGCGGCCGCATGCTTGCGGTGAATGTGGAAAGACCTTCAAGACGGTCTCGAACCTTAGGAACCATCGGAAGACCCACAATCGCACCCAAAAGCAACAAGAGCCAGAACATAGCGCAGAAGCAGTGGCTGCAGAATCTCAAACAGCAACTGTTGCTGTTGTGGAAGCTTCTGAGATGGACCTGGTACCAGCCTTCTGCCAACAAGAGGTGCAGCTTGGACAACCCCAAGTCATTCAGATACAAACATCCAACCTGACACAGGTAGGAAACGGTTACTTTTATGTGTTAGAACTGGGAATCGATTTCCAAAAAACAGATTTGCAAGGCATTTGGAATTGAAAATCTATCGCAAAGGTCGGAAAAATGCGAATTGGCTCCTCTTTAATAGTCTTTTTCAGTTCAATACAGCTAATGATTAATACGCCTCTCGGTCGCTCACTGTAGTGATGGATGGTCAGTTTCAACTAATCAACTCAAAAAATGTTTGCAGCTGATCTTTTACGTTGTACGTATTATTAACAACTCAGTATCATGGTATGTCGTGCAGAAACATTCAAATAAAGCCATATGTATGAACACATATTGCTGATTAAGATAACTTTCATTCACTTAAGTTCCTGCATGTCGAATAGCATACAACTTACAAATATGATTAGATTGTCTTCAACATGTCTCCTAAATTAAAGTTTTGCTCCTAAAACGTTTTAGGTGTCTAAAATACATAGAATGAACTAATCTTGTAAACTCAAGAGTGAAACTGGCTTGTTCGGTAGTCCACAATGGAAAGATTTGAGGGGTGCTCCGAACTACATGGAAAGATAATAGATGATGCTGGTAATATTATATACTAAGAAAGTTTAAAAGGAGGTAAGCCTTCATATCATATATCCAAGCAATATTAGGTGAACATGTTCCTCCAATCTTAAAAAAAGAAAAGAAAACAAAAGCGAGGAGTCGATTCCTTAGTAAGTTCTAGAACCATGAATCAGAATCAATGCCGAAATATTTGGAAACCGCCCTACTGTGTGTGTGTTTGCTATAGTTTTGCATGTGCACAAAATAATGGTTTATATTTTCTCAATGTTTCAGACTCAGGGAACTCCCACTATCATGTTTAACGAGCTTGGAGAGACTATAGCCATCATTGAGACGAGCGGAGACCTGGCAGAGGCCATCGAGCTGTACCACACAGCACTGGAGAGTGGCATCAACATGGAGGCCATCACTGTGGACAACCTGCAGTTAATGTGAGAGAAGTGAAGAACAGTGCAGCACTCCAGTGGCCATCATCTTCGTGATTTGAAGATTGTGATTAAAAGAAGAGCATAAGTGGGTCAGAACAAGTGCAGAGAGAAAAAAATAGGGAAAGCAGAGATTGAGGAAGTGTTCCATATTCAAGACATTGTAGTCATTTCCATTGAATGTGTGAACAAGCGTACCTCAAATAGCCACTCTAGTCCATCCTTTCAGATATTTTTCAGCCTTATTTTCAATTTTTAAAGACATTTTTGCAAAATAATTTCAGCTAACTATCTTAAAAGAGGGCTGATATTAGAGGTGCAACTGAAAGGCTCAAATCTGTGATAGGATGTCTCCTGTTTTGGGACAAGAAATGGCCAGTCTGTCTTACTGATGACACACTGCATGACACTCTCGTTCTGACATTTGGACAGCCAGATGGAGGGTATGAAGGCACAGATGTCACCCGTGGACAGTAGAGCAGGTTGATAACACAGGATGGTGTGTAATGATTCCCGGTTAACATTCTGACCTGCAGTTCTTGGGAGGAGGTAGTTTAAGGGCACTCACCTGAAGAACAAAACAACAGGGCAGAGGAAGTTCAAAACGAGTGCTAATCATGGACAGATATTATGCACCATCACTACAATGGACAATGAATTCACATGTATTTCCATCTCTCGATCTGTACACTGAATGTTTGTAGCATTTTTAATGTTATGATGCTGATTTGGAGAAGTGTTGCAAATAAACAGTTTGTCTCCCTTGTGTAATTTCTTTGAGGAAGTGGTGTTACAACAGCAATACCCAGCGATCATGATCTCACCTTAAAGGGATAGGTCAGGGGTAGGCAAGTTCGGTCCTAGAGAGCCGCAGTCCTGCAGAGTTCAGCTCCAACCCTGAAAAAAAAAACACCTGCCTATAGCCTTAATAATCCTGAAGACACTGATTAGCTTGTTCAGGTGTGTTTGATCAGGGTTGGAGCTGAACTCTGCAGGACTGCGGCTCTCTAGGACCGAACTTGCCTACCCCTGGGATAGGTCATTCTGTCATCATTTATTCACCACCTCATGTTGTTTTAAACCTGTACGACTTTCTTCTGCAGAACAAAGAAGATATTTGTAATGTTTCAATGTTCTTAGTAGATGCAATCCAAGTCAAAGAGGGCCAAAGCAACACTGGACCCCACTGACTTTCATTGTTTGGACAAAACCACACTGAGATATTTTTGAAAATAACATTTTTGTGATCCAGAGAAGAAAAAAAGTCACAGGTTTGAAACTATTTAAGCAAATGATCATAGAATGTTCTTCTTGAGTCAATGAAAGTAAATCTTTAAATTTGTTCTGATGTTACATGGAATTCATTTGTTTCTCCATACTGCAATTGGCTAGAATGTAGAAATGTGATAAAAAACTAACCACAATATAATGTTACTAATACTTGCGTATTTAAACACCCAATCATTCCGTTATTCTTATTGGTCACATCTTATAACTTTATGTACCATTCAGGCATACTCCAACTCAAAACTTCCCGCACAAAAATAGATCACAGTGAAGTTTTAAACAGTTGCGCTCCGATTTTTTTTTTTTGTAATGCACATCTATGACGTCACCCAATCAATGTCCAATGAAGAGTTATTTCCTCAATCTTTTTACTTATAACGAAGAGTCTGTTTCATTGAACATCTATTTATTTGTTTACTGAGAGATACAGTTAAAATTTAAAGCTTATCGGTGTAAAGTCTTTCTTGGGTACGTAAATCAGCAAAACAAGGTAACGCAATAAGAACAGTTTATAACCATATTTCTTTATTCCCCCTTTTGTTATACAATTTCTTGTTACTGGCTTTGTTTCTTCCAACAATGTTTTTGTTGATGCTTTTTATTGTGATGCTTGAGTCTTTGGACTCTTACTGTATTTATGTACAACAAAGACCAGTGCTGCAAGAGAAGATCATCTGTGGCCTCCCAGTCCCACCTCGTAGCCTTAAAGTGATTGAGAAAAAAACGATAAAGTGACAGGAGGAGGAATGTAAGTGGCAAATCGAAATAATAAAAAACATGTACAACTACCAGAAAGATGTTTGGAGTGTCTTAACAATAAAGGCTTACGTAATTGCTTCCTGGTAAGAAATAAAACATTGTGAATATCAAGATAAATAGTGTAAGAGAAAAAGTTTTAAAAAAAGGTAGTGGAAGTGCCTCTGGGAGCAAGGGAAGAGGGCGTACTCGTCCCTCCGTTTCTGCTAAAGAAAGAGTATATGAATAAGAATACAGTATATATATAGGTTATAAGGATCAGATCCACAAGAACAACAAAGCATTAATAAGAACAGTAATAATGAGATTTTATAACATAATGACCTGTATCATTACGTGTTGAAAAATCAAGTTTCTCCTCTAAAAAGTTAATAAAATTCTTATAGTAAATTCTTAAGAATATATTCCCAACATTCTCTTTGCTCCGTGCTTCACCAGCTCATGAAAAGTTGAATAAAAAAGGCAGGGAAAGAAATGCTTAAATATGTGGAATTTCTTAATATATGGAAAAACATAAATCAATGGCAATGATGTGCCTGTTGACTTCCCTTCCATGACCTTTTTCCTTCATGGCTAGCCAATCAGATGCTTTGGAATGACTCCAGTTTGATTTGACAACCACTAAAGCCAATCATAGGACGAAAAGTTTACGAATGGCAGCGCAAAGTCTCTCGCAGAAGGTTTTCAGTGCCTTAACAAAGCTCTCTGTGAAAAGTCTTCAAAAATTAAAACACCACAGAAGAAAAAAAAATCAAAAATAAAAGTCCAACAAGTCTTCATTATCACTTAAACTCAGCCAGTGGAGGCCCGCCTCACAATGACTGACAGTAACCCACAAACCAATAAAAAAACACCTGTGGCCAAGCTACTGCCAATCAGGCCGTACGAACACAACTCAGTCTGAAAAGGGATGGGGTGCCCTCGCACGTCCCGCCTTTCTAGAGGCATCAGCAGCACTGTGACTTCACTGGCGTACAGGACAGGCCCACAGTCCTCTAGTTTCAAAGTCCAAAGGAAGCCTAATGACTAAGATAATGCTGTAAATTCAAGAGTGTATATTCAAGAGTGTCTGTGTTTATGTAGGCAAGTGTCTGAATGTAAAGTTTTCATAATTCAACATCACGTAAAATACTGAGAAGTTTCAAAACCCCAAAGTGTTTTGAGGCATCTCCCCTCATCTGCTCCATATACATACAAATTTTGCTCTTGCTTTTTCTCTCTATGTCCTTCGGAGGCAGTCATAGCAGAGACAAGACAACAAATGTAGATCATGCAGATGTTGAGGGGAGACATCTGGTCTTCAAGCCATCCATTTTCCCATCAACCTCATCTGCTGGTGTCCTGTGAATCGCCAGCATTTCTGGGCTCCTCCGAGCTGTTCTGCTCACCCTCCCGCTCGGCCTCTTTTTCCTGAGGCTCTGCCCCTATAGCTAGGTCACTGGCCGCCGCCGCCGCCCCAGAAGGTCCTGGTAATGAGGAAACATCAAAAATGCCTGCCGATTCCGACGGAGCTGCCGTTTGCATGATCTTTTGCCGGACCTCACGGATCTTGAGCTGTAAACACACCTTAGTGGGGAAGATATCAGCGTATCGTGCCTGGAATGCTGCAGTAGCTTGAGCTATTGATCGAGAGAGGGGCGAAAGGGGGAGAGAAAGAGAGTATTAGACGAAAGAAAATTCTGAAAGTGTTTTTATCTAATGCAGGGGTTTTTGGCCTTTATAATCTCAGATGTTCCTCTCAGCCAATTTAAAGGGATAGTTCACCCAAAAATGAAAATTCTGTCATTAATTACTCACCCTGAAGTCGTTTCAAACCCGTAAGACCTTCGTTCATCTTCGGAACACAAATTAAGATATTTTTGATGCATTCTGAGAGCTCTCTGACCCTCCCATAGACAGCAAGGATCCTTACATGATCAAGGCTTAGAAACGTAGCAAGGTGATCGTTAAAATAATCCATGTGACATCAGTGGTTCAACCGTAATTTTACGAAGCTATGAGAATACTTTTTGTGTGCAAAGAAAACAAAAATAACGACTTTATTCAACAATTCGTCTCCTCCGCGTCACCCTATAGTGCCATTTTGGAGAGTATCACATATGTAAACAACGTATGCTGTTCTGTGTCAGCAGCATTGTACGTGGATACGCTGTTTACATCGTTTACAGTTTGATCTGAACGTAAATAATGTATACGCGCACATATGTTGCATACATTGTTTACGTATGTGATACTCTCCAAAATGGCGCTAGGGTGACGCGGAGGAGACGAATTGTTGAATAAAGTAATTATTTTTGTTTTCTTTGCGCACAAAAATGATTCTCGTAGCTTCGTAAAATTACGGTTGAACCACTGATGTCACATGGATTATTTTAACGATCTCCTTGCTACTATTCTGAGCCTTGATCATGTAAGGATCCTTGCTGTCTATGGGAGGGTCAGAGAGCTTTCAGAATGCATCAAAAATATCTTGATTTGTGTTCCGAAGAAGAACGAAGGTCTTACAGGTTTGGAACCACATGTGAGTAATTAATGACAGAATTTTCATTTTTGGGTGAACTATCCCTTTAAGGACCAGCAACATAAAAATCAGAACAAGATTCTCTTAACAAGTTCTGACTTCAATTTTGTTCTCTTTCTCACACAAAGCCACTGCAAGGCTTCAGAAGTGTAAATGTTTTACGATGTATTGATGGTCCTTTTTGAAGCTTCAGTCAAATTTTTTTTTGTAACTGCATGAAAAAGCGTGACCAGAATTTCTCAATTTTTGTTCAATAAACATGCTAGGAATGACGTGATAGTGAAAAAATGTGATGTTTATATTTAATTCCTTTAATATTGCGAACTATGCATTAGGGCTGGATGATATGGCCAAAAATACAATCACAATATAAATTTACTATAAATGTGGACATGCTTTCCACGTGTGTTAGACCATGAGAATGAATAGAAACTTGTTTTTTTCACAATTAAACTCCCAAGAAAACCATTTTATTTTCCCATAAATTCTGTTAAATTTCGTTTTATGATTTATTATAATTTATCAATCAAAAATGGTGTCTAATAAAATGTAACAACAATTGAATGAACAACAAAACATTTAAATTAAATTCATAAATTAAAACATGGACTAAAAATATCTTGGATGTATGATATTCCTTACAAATAATTATAATATTATTATTATTTAGTAATTTATTAGTAATACATAGTAATATATTAGAAATATAGCAATATAAGATAAACTAAACTTATTTCGTCAGTTTGTCGTGAAGATCTTTGAGTGTCAGTGTGTATTTAGGGCCTTTCGCACCGCGGGAACCTTTTCATAGTACCAGAAGGGCTTCCAATAGAGTTTTACAGAACATTTAAAAGACAGCTTTTAAGACCATTACTTGACATGTATGAGGAATCATTTATTACTGGAAAGCTCCCAGATTCATTAAGACTAGCTATAATAACTTTAATATTAAAACCAAATAAGCCTCCAACTGAATGCTCGTCATACAGACCTATTAGTTTAATGGGATGTGATACAAAAATACTTTGTAAAGCACTTGCTAGAAGATTAGACAAATATCTTCCCCAATTAATTATTGATGATCAACAAGGCTTTGTACAAAAAAGACAAGGTTATCATAACATCAGAAGGGTCTTGAATATATTACATGAGAGACATAATGAAAAAGACACCGTAATGCTATCAGTAGATGCGTGCCAAGCATTCGATAGGATAGAATGGGACTATCTCTTTGATGTTCTTTCAAGATTTGGATTAGGCAAAACTTTTCTTAAATGGATTCGGCTATTATACACGGACCCGGCTGTTGAGGTACTAACTAATAACATCATCTCAAGGTCATTCAATCTGCAGCGATCCACCCATCAAGGGTGCCCTCTGTTCCCACTGTTGTTCGTGTTGGCAGTCGAACCCCTAGCTATGGCAGTGAGAGTGCATAAAGGAATATCAGGCATTACAATTGGGGACAAGGATCATCGTATTTCTTTATTTGCAGATGATATTATATTTTTTCTTACTAATGTAAAAAGTAGTATTCCCAATTTGATGAGACTAATCAAAAGTTTTACTGAATTTTCTGGATATAAAATTAACAACTCTAAATCAGTATTAATGTTTCTTAATAAGGAAGAAAGACATAGGCCCATAATAAATACCCCCTTTATGACAACTACAGAAGGTTTTAAGTATCTAGGTGTCAGAATTACCCCCGACCTTAGTGAAATAATCTAAAAAAATGATGATCCCCTAGTGGAAAGAACCACGGATGTATTGAAAAAAATGGTCAAATTTACCAATATCCATGATCGGACGAATTAATATAATTAAAATGTCTATTCTACCCAAATTCTTATACTTTTTTCAAACACTCCCATTGCCATTACCAAACATCTTTTATGATAAAATTAACAAACTAATTGCTCAATTTGTTTTGAATGATAGAAAAGCTAGACTTCGCCTTAAGCTATTACATCTGTCCTATGAAAGGGGAGGACTTCAACTTCCCAATTTTAGATGGTACTATATGGCTGCCTAACTTACTTCAGCACTACATTACTTCAGTACAAAAACACCTGCTTGGGTAGACATTGAACAAAGCTCCATCCCAGATATACCATAAAAAATGTAGCTATACTCTTCAGATACTAAGTAATTGAAGAAGAACACAAAATATTTTATTGTATTTTATTTTACTTTTAGAAATATTTACTTATTAATTTATTTTATTATTTTATTTTATTATTATTTATGCATTTATTTAAATTAAAAAAAAGTGTTAATTGAACGTGTAAGTGAAGGGGTGTATGCTTGTGTACTTGGTCTGGTGTTACATAGGTTATTTTGTTACTATATGTATAGCTGATGTGTGTTTATAAAATAAGAAAAAGGACAATAAACACATTGAAAAAAAAAAGAAAAAAAGATTACATTAGTCTTGTATCTCTCCAAGGACCCCTGGTTGAAATCCATGGGTCTAATGCAGGGCTGCCCAAACTCGGTCCTGGAGGGCCGGTGTCCTGCAGAGTTTAGCTCCAACTTGTCTCAACACACCTGCCATTAAGTTTCTAGTATGCCTAGTAAGAGCTTGATTAGCTGGTTCAGGTATGTTTAATTGGGGTTGGAGCTAAACTCTTCAGGACACCAGCCCTCCAGGACCGAGTTTGGACACCCCTGGTCTAATGAATAGTGTTATGTCAATAGCATCCATTTTGGTTAAGATTTGTGCTGTAATTGGTTTGTTCTTCATTTTACTTCTGTGCTGTCTGTAAGCTGTGTGGGTGGTACAGTAACAGTACTCTATAAAAGTGTGTGCGTTACCTGATGGGAAGAAGCCATGCTCCTGGAATAGCTGCATGACAAGAGCTCTCCTCTGATCTAGAGTTCTCCTGAGAGAGGAGTAGGGCACCTTTTCAAACTCCAGCTCCCCCAGAATATCCTCTCCATCTGTACCAGATAGAGAGAGAATTATAATGTAGTTGAATCAGGATAATATAGGCTGCAAAATGATGACGGTTTTGTGGGTGGTGAAGTATTACCTGGCCTATCAAAGGTGAAAATGTCCCCCTCACACTTTGCAGCGCTTTTAGGTGTGTTTGGCTCTGAACTGCAGCTAGATCTGCGGTGGCTTTTCCTTTTTGGAGAGATGGGATCTTCTGTGGATGAGTCCAGGTCTGTGGAAAGGGGGATTGAGGGCTAGTTGATTTGTGATTTGAAAGGCATGAACAAATGAACTGACCCAGCTATAGTTAGATTTCACATTGAGTTGTTAGAGAGGTCTGAATCTTACTCTCACCGGTGGAGTTTTTCCTCTTCCTGCGGTAGCTGCCCAGTATGGCTCGTGGGGAAGTGGCCAGACTCTGCAGGGTTGGAGAGGGCAGAACCTCCTCTGGACGGAATTCTGGCAGCTCTGCAAAGCGCTCCTCAAAGTACACTTCTGATAGGACCCTGCACACATCACCAATCACAAGATTTACTTAATCTGCCTTAACCCTTAATCCGACCCCATACTTAAACTTAAGAACTACCTTACTAACTATTAACAAGCAGCAAATTAAGAGTTTGAGGCAAAAATCATAGTTAGTAGTTAGTTAAAAGTGAGAATTGGTCCCCAAACTAAAGTGTGACCATGCAATTAATTAATTTGTTAAAATATTTACGATTCTGCACCAAGTCACTAATCAAATTAACACTTTGAGACACTTATCATAGGAAATTCATTAAAATTTGTCATTTCTAAATAAAATTATTCACTAAAACTGTTATAATAATAACATAATTTGTAATGACAAAAATCCAATGCAAACTTCTTTTCTAATGAGGATTTTCCCTATTGATCTATTGTCACATTTACATTTGTTGAGAGAATTTACGTGAAATCCAGTCTTTTCAATAGGAATTAGTGCTGTCAAACGATTAATCGCATGCAAAATAAAAGTTTTTGTTTACATAAGATATGTGTGTGTACTGTGTATATTTATTATGTATCAACCCTCTACACTGAGAGTAAATCACTCGCATATGCAACTAAATCTTCACTCTGGGTGACTAAATGATGTCTAATATTAGCCACTGGCTAATAAATTCTCAGATTTTACTCGCCAGTGTGTGAGTTGGAGGCTAAGTATAAGTTTAGCACAGCTATATTTTTACTCGCCGAACACAATGACTGAGCGCTTCAGAGTTTCACTCTCCGTCAAGCGATCTGTGCTATTTTTCAGTTCATCTGAATGGACTTGCAATGCACCTGTATTTGACGTATTGCCAACTCTAGTGTGAAGGCACATGACTCGCCGTCGCTTTGTTTCACACACACGCAGAGAGAGAGAGGCTAAAAATTATGATTAAATTATAATTAAATTATGGCTAAAAATCTTTGACAGATTCATCAAACCCATTCTTCTATACGGTTGTGAAATCTGGGGCCCCAAATCTGGGTGACTAAATGACGTCTAATATTAGCCACTGGCTAATAAATTCTCAGATTTTACTCGCCAGTGTGTGAGTTGGAGGCTAAGTATAAGTTTAGCACAGCTATATTTTTACTCGCCGAACACAATGACTGAGCGCTTCAGAGTTTCACTCTCCGTCAAGCGATCTGTGCTATTTTTCAGTTCATCTGAATGGACTTGCAATGCACCTGTATTTGACGTATTGCCAACTCTAGTGTGAAGGCACATGACTCGCCGTCGCTTTGTTTCACACACACGCAGAGAGAGAGAGGCTAAAAATTATGATTAAATTATAATTAAATTATGGCTAAAAATCTTTGACAGATTCATCAAACCCATTCTTCTATACGGTTGTGAAATCTGGGGCCCCAAATTTTAATTAAACTATAAATCTTGGGATAATCAAATATTCAAGCTGTTTATTCATTTTTCCACCCATGAACGAAAAACGAACATTTAAGCTGAATTTTCGTTTTTTGCAAAAAACGAGCTGCACTTCCTCACACACTGCAGCAAATATAAACACATTAGAGACACTTATTTTACCCAAATAGCTCAAATTGTGCCTGAATTCCAGCAAGCGAGCCACATAGACAAGCTCTGTTATATTTTGGGAGAGAAAGAAAAGTGTATCCACCTAGCAGCACAGTATGTATCCTCCTGCCATATTATGAGGGCCAAAGGCTAAACCCCCTTTTCTTTATCAATGCTCGCTGTAAATAAGTACCTTGTAGGGCTGCAACAAGTAATCGATAAAATCGATTATGAAAATCATCGACAACGATTCTCATTATCGATTAATCGGGTCTGCCCACAGTGCATGTCCAACGGAGTTTACATACTTGTCCAACTTCAGCCGGCGTCAAATTAAAGCACTTAATTACTTATTTCTATGGACAAAATGCATCTAAAATAGTGGAGGAAACAGAATGAGATGCTGCAGGAGAGTTACGTGATCTAAGCTACCCAAAACATGAGAATTCTTTATTTTAAGCTTTAAGCTAATGCATTCGCGTAATGGCTTGCCCTGTCAGGCGCTTTAACAGATGTGTGTGCGTCCTCAGCGCAAAAAAAAAACTTTCAGTTAACGGTCAAATCCTTATGTATAAATGTCACAAATTCACGCGAGCATTTCCATTTTTGCATAAAGGTCCGTCCTGACAGTCTGTGTTAAATTTTAATCTTTACTGAATGAGCGCCAGCGCGGCGGGCGCGTCAGACAGACGGAAAACAGAGACAATTAATAATCCGCGCAAAAACATTAATTGTGCTGTAATATCTGTTTTTGAAAGTTAAATAAAGGTTTAAAGGTCAACATGCATTGCGCATATTTTATGAGAGTAGGAACTGTAAGGGGATAACAGCGTGTAATTGTCTGAATATAAATATCAGACGCTTCAAAACCGCCTTTAACAGGATAAAGAAACGACACTAAGCCCTATTCGGAATCCATGAGTTTTATCACTGAGGTGGTAAGTACATTTATTTTTACAGACGTCCATATGAGAAACAATTACCGTCCGAATCGGGCTATGACGTGACTGTGGTCAAAGTGAACGTGTGTTCCTGCAGAACATTACTCTTACCTATTGGTGAACGTGTTCCTGCAGAACATTACTCTTACCTATTGGTTACCACTGAGTTTGTAATTTTATTCGTCTTTATCATCTTTATTATTATTTACATTTTAATGCAGAGATTTAAACTATATTCACTATATACAATGCTTAACAAATTTATGTAAGGTTTTTAACAAATTATGGTTTGTGCCACTGCTGCTCTAAACTAACAGTAGTGGTGATTACCAAAATCATTTTTAGCTTTCTGTATGGGTTAGTCCTCCAATATGCATAAGCTCTTTAGTAACAGTAGTAGGCTGTTTCTAATGCTATAATATAATTATTGCTGTTATCTATGAAAGAAAGGCAGAGAGCTTTATAGTGTGTTTTTTTTTTTCAGATACCCAATTACAGTCAAAAAGTACTTAAACAATGCCAGCAAGAATGCAAGCTATGAAGGGCATAGGAGGCCATTTTTGTTATGTGAATAAATAAAAGTATTTAGTTATAAATAAATGACAATAACATTTTTTTGATTAAAATAAAAAAAGAAAATTGTTTTTTTTTAATCTGATTAATAAAAAAAAAAAATTATCGGCCAACTAATCGATTATCAAAATAATCGTTAGTTGCAGCCCTAGTACCTTGTATTTGCTATTGTTGTTTTTTTACTATCTATATGCCTGTATAACTTGTTCGCTGTTTATTGCTTTGGCAGCATTGTGCTGTTCCACAGTCATGCCAATAAAGCTCATTTGAATTTAACTGAATTGAGAGAGAGAGAGAGAGAATTGACACGCTACATGTAAATTATATTCTTTGCCGTATTTTCCTGTCAAAATAATGGAGTTCCTTTGGAATTCTTCAGCTTTTAAGAACTGCCGGGTTTTCCGGTAGTCGGGCGGAACTAATGCGCAAACGGCAATCTCATTGGCTGGCGCTCAATTATCGTCCCTGTTTTGATTTCAGCAAATCAGTTCGAGCGAACGCACACAACCTGATTAATATTCATGAATCCA
>NW_015546094.1:800642-801323 GCF_001515605.1 Sinocyclocheilus anshuiensis | reverse complement strand
ATATATATCAGTCTGGCGAGTAAACTAAAAAATGTACTAGCCAATGGCAATTCAATTGCGAAGGTGTCCGGAGAGGGTTGTGTATATATAAATACACACACATGCATTTATATTGGTTACGTTTTCACTCAGGCTGACTAGCTAACGTTAGCTAAACAATAGTGCTACTATGTAACATAGTTGCCTAGGCAACAGATACAACAAAACAATAACAGACTTATCATGCCGTGCTTCTCGTCCGGTGTGCGACCCCCTTAAGTCAGCTACTGATGCACTTTTATCCCTTAAAGTGGAAGTGAAGCAGTCAGTCAAGTTTACATTATTTAGTAAACTGATTTCCACTTTAATAAAAAAATATATAATAAACACGATTAATGTATCAATTTAAAAGAATAAAGCAGTGGTTGCCAAACTGGGGGGCGCGGCAAGGCTGAGGCATAGTTAGGGCCGTATGAAATCCGTTTTATTTTTTCCTAAGTTCCGTTTTATTTTTTTCCAAATTCCGTTTTTTTCCATTTACATTTTTCTCGACTCCTTTGAAATAGTTAAATTAAATGTTATTAATTAAAAAGCATGTCTAATTAATTAAAATCATTAAACTTCTACATTTTCACATCAATTTATTAAAAGTTTAACAAAAATTACATGTTTAGGGCCCTATGAAATGTTTTATTTTTTCTC
>NW_015546094.1:795486-800628 GCF_001515605.1 Sinocyclocheilus anshuiensis | reverse complement strand
GTCTTCAAATCAAACCGGACTTTTATTTTGACGGGTTGCCAGGAATACCTTTACAGTTCTGTGTGTGATATGACGCTAGTTTTACTCAAATCAAACGCTAAAATGCTCATGAAGTGACTCTCAGAGCAGTTCTAGAGATGTTGTTCGTGTGTTTACGTCCTCATTCAGTGAGACGACAGACGCTAAAATCACCGCGAGTGTCACGCATGCTTCAGTGTGTGTGTGTGTAGTAAATGAAACCGCGCGTCTGCGCCATTCATTAACAGAGACAGGCAGAACATGCAGGATTCATATTTAAATCGACTCTTGCGGCTTAATATTTAGACACTTGTCCATATCGTGATTTGATTTAAGTGTAATGACCTACTTTTGATTAATTCATTCAAAATTTGACAAATTCCGTGACATTCAGCGTTAAACTGTGAATTCTGTTTTTATGACTTGATAAAGACTACACTGCGTAATTTTCCCGCTTATCATGCGGCCACTTGCCTGATGTAACATAAAATATCTTACATCCCACCACTTGTGAACGAGCCAGTGTAATGCAAATATATCTGAAAGGTCTGCGTGAGGATAGTCACGTTCTCGCGAGACCAGTCAGATATTGTCACACCCCTAATGTATATATTTAAAAAAAAAAATAATTTGGTATATTAAATATATTGATTTATAATTTAAATTATATGAATATAAATATAGACATGTAAATAGTTTCAAAATATATACTGTATGTGTGTGTATTTATATATACATAATAAATATACACAGAACACACATATATATTATGCAAACAAAAACTTTTATTTGGGATGTGATTAATCGTGATTAATCGTTTGAAAGCACTAATAGGAATCCATATGATTAGTAATTTGATGTGAGGGTGCATCGTGTTCAAGATAGTCAAATGAATTTGCTGCACTGAACAACAGAAAGCTGTACGGATTGAAAGTGACCTTACTGGAAATTGGACCTTTTGCCTGCAAAATTTTACCTGGCCTTTTGAACTCCGATTAAAAAGTAATTACTAGTGGTTGGCCAATATTGTTTTTTTGACAGGATTTTTTTATTGTGCATTGGGAATCATATTTTTTCAAATAAAGCCAAGGTAACACTCATTTTACATACAGCACACAGTGAAAACGACATGAATATGACAGTGGGCAAATGCATAAAGCGCAGCATAATTTGAAATGACGAGTTTAAAGTTTGTCGATCGTGCATCTCCTGTGAAGCTGAACTCTCCTCCTGTCCACATTCAACTCAGACAGACCGACCGTCATGCAGAGAACACGCGATCATGCAGGATACAAATGCACACACAAGATCTCACTGCTGGATTCGACTAAGTCTGCAATTAAATGTGAAATTAAATGTTTATTTTTTTTGTCATTTGTTTAAATGAAAAATGCGTATTTGCTGAATGCTGACGGTAAAAGGAAAAGTATTATAATGTTTGCTTTTCTATTATTAAAAATATAAAAGCAATCGTTATAATACTTTTTTGTATACCTTTTAATTCCTTTGTTTAACAGTTCTATCTGATTAGACAGTTCTATCTTATTAGACAGACTTCTATCCGTATCAGACAGAACTGTTAAACAGCGACAGCAAACAATGAAGAGAGAGAATGTGAGCGCTGTGTGCTCAGGCACTGCCTATCTCAGAGCCGTCCAAATAAAAGTCTCGAATAGGCATGGGCCGTTATGAGATTCTGACGGTATGATAACCTTAGATAATAAAAAAAATCACGGTTTCACGGTATTGCGATTACAGCTCTAAAATATGTTATTTTTAAATGCCTAGGTAAAAAACAACAACTTTTTTTTTCCCCACTGAACACAATACATTTTATTTTTAAGAAACATAGAACATTTTGGAACAGTAAACATGTCAGGCTAAATAATTAAAATAGATAACTGAATTCTTAATTAAATTAAGTACAGTCACTTAAGTGAGCCTAAACCTGCAGCTCAACAATAATCAGAACATAAATAAATTATTTTCTGTAAAAAAAAATCATCCTTCTAAATGAAAAAAATGCAGTCACTTAAGTGAGCCTAAACCTGCAGCTCAATAATCAAAAACATAAATCAAAACCTAATTTCTGTAAAAAAATAAATCAATAAAAAATGCAGTCATTAAACCTGTAGCTCAACAGGGTTTTTGGAGACATGCTCACTTTCTACACATTCCTCTTTCAGTCCAAGTTATGATGCAGGAAAGTTCACCTTTCCTGGATTAAGTTTGGAGCGGTGAGGTACAAGGATGTGTGCACATACACATAAGGAAAGAGAGAGCGCGAGTGTGTTACACACACACATGGTCTTTCTTCATACAACACTCAAACAGTGGCAAAGACACCTGAGAGCCAGCAGTTTGTTTGTTTTTTAAATGTCGTGATTTTGAACAGATGTAAACAATGGCAGGAGGCTTAAACGTATAGACGTGATACCAGCTAAATTTAATTATTGTACTAAATCGCAGAAACGTAGTACTTTCCCCGCTGGGTGAAGTAACGTGAGGGAGGAAACTAGTTGGGCAGGAGGCTTAAAAGTATAGACGTGATACCAGCTAAATTTAATTATTGTACTAAATCGCAGAAAAGTAGGCTACAGTACGTACTTTAGGCTGCTATTCCTCACTCTGTGAAGTAACGTGAGGGAGGAAACTAGTTGACGATAGCTAGTTAATTAGCCATGTTATCTGCCTCGGTAGCAAGCCAAATAGTATTTATTTCAACACTGAAACAAACGGCGTGTGGGTCTCTGTCTTGATCGGGGGTGAAAGAGGGAGAAATGAAGATGACACAGATATATAGTTTATGTTCGACCTGGAAGTATTTATTTAGCGATCGGAGCTAAAACGTCATCTGTACGGAACACCGTTGTGTACGGAACATGGTTAGTCTACGTTACCCGAAAAATTCCCATACGGCAGACTTCATCTTTTTCGACGGGGGAAAAAGTTCCAGGGATTCACCTCCTTCGGCCATCCTACACAGGTGACTCTCACTGATTGCTCGCAGCCTCGCACCAACCGGAGGGGGAGGGGTCGTGTGACTCGCTACGCTCTTCGCTGCACACAACCGAGGGAGTCCTGCTCTTCCCGTCTTTGATGACACGTAAAAAACTGTGCATACCGCAGGAACGGTATAACAGAAAATTTTAGTGGTTTTGAAACCGTGACTTTTCCAAACCGCGGTATACCTTGAAACCAGTTATCGTCCCATGCCTAGTCTCGAATGCATTGGCCAAACAGAAAAACTTATCGCCTGATGCAGATATTGGCCAAATATTCCAAATATCAGCCGATATATCAGCCATGGCGATATATTGGTCAACCAATAGTAATTACGACCAACATATGATGAATATAAAGCTGGAAAAAAATCATAGTTCTAATGATGCCATATTTCATGAAACATACTTGTCAACAGAATCGAACGGTCGTTTGAGTGGTGGGGGCCGGGCCTTGACTTTTTTAGGTGGTGCATCTTTATCACGAGACTGAGGCGGAGCAGGATCTGATCCAGAGGGAGGAGGTAATGGAGAAGAAGGGTGGGATTCCTTCCATTCAGCCTGGGTAGAGCAAAAAAATGAGTGAGTGAGCTGAGTGATTTTTTTATTATTTTTTTTGCCTACTACACATTCAGTTACTTTATGTAGTGTTACTTTTCATACACTGCTTTGATTAATCAAGTCTGACATTTAAAACCTAATATATCTGACAACTAACACACTGATATAAATAACTAAAATTATTCTAATTAAAATGTAACTGACAGCCAGGATAATGACGCTAACCTCCTTAGCATTTGCTTCTTTGCCCCAGCAACTAGGCGTAGCACTCCCCGCTACAGAGTGGGCGGGGGCTTCTGCAGACCCCTCCTCTGGTGGGAAGGTTGCAGGCGAGCTCATCTCAGCTGCCTTGTCTACCTCAAATGAGAACCGACTGCTGCTCTCTTTGTCCTTCTCTCGCTCTCTCTCTTTCTCTCTGTCCCTCTCCTTTTCTCGTTCTTTGCCTCTCCCTCCTCCATCATAACTGCCCACTGGGATGTTGGCCACTGTGGCTTTCACTTTCTGAGGAGGCCTTGGTGTGATCAGTTTGGGTGTCCCTGGAGCACTTCCTGTTGAAAGAGAAAAGAGGGACTGTGTTTAGTCTCAAAGAAATCACCACTGGGCAGCATCATGAAAACAGACGGACTTTATGATGTTAAATTCTATAGTACCAGAATGGGAGATTTGAGCAGGGCTTCCAGGCTGCAGTGTCACTGAGGTGCCCGGTGAGGGCGCAACTGAACTGCTGCTGCTTTTACTCGGGACCTGGAACTGTTTGTCTGGCTGTAATAGCAAAATCTTCTCAGCCTGTCTCTCAGAGGACTGCGTGTAGACCTGACTGTCCGTGTGCTGCCTGTCCAGTGTTCGTTCCAGGTGCAACTGTCGCTCAGAGTGTGTGGATATATTCCCCTGCCTGTCCGAGGTTACAGAGGTCATGGAGGTTGTTGTGGTGTGTTTAAGAAGGATGTGTGGAGATAGGCTAGAGGAACTGGACACTGTGTACACCACACTGGGTGACACCGTTGCCATAGACACCACACCAGTTGCCAAGGTCACATTTGTAGGGGTGTAGATGGCGGTGATGGCAGGAGCGTGAGGGGTGCTGGGAGACTGGGCCGGGGCCAACAGCGATGGCTGACCTGGTGAAACAGTAGATAACAGCAATGCAACACACTTTACAAACACCCAAAATGCAAACTAACACAAAAATTAGCAAAATGTATTTGTTTATTTATTTATTTTTAATTAGGGGTGGGAGATATAACCAAAATCTTATATCACAATATGAGTTATTTTATTTCATGGTAACGTAGGGCTGCACGATAAATTGAAATTAAATCGCACTCGCGATAAGGCAAAAGCTGCTATAGTCATGCGCAACTTGTCAGTGAAGCACTGTTCTATGATCAGTAGTAAATCTCCATCCGAAGGCCAAAGGGTGCTCTCATGCGGAAACTCCAAAATACAGCCCGCAGATCCAGGAAATCCTTATAATGGTAGCTGAATAAACAGAAGATTTAACTGCTTTCATTGATTCAACGTGACTAATAAACACAGGACTACAACAATATATGATTTCTCT
>NW_015546094.1:781881-794964 GCF_001515605.1 Sinocyclocheilus anshuiensis | reverse complement strand
TTATTCTGTGTAAGAAGCCACATCATCTCACAGAAGGATTTATTTCAAAAACTTGACTGACGCTGTGAAGTGAGTTTGGAGTAAAACGTGTTAAATGTGTGGTATTTTCACGTGCTTTCAGATGGTGGAACATTTACCACACAGAGCCGAAGTTCACTGAGAAGCTACGCAAACAGCTGTCATTTTCGCAGAAAGATATCTTCGATTTCATTATCGCTCGATTAAATCGTCTGTGATAATAAACGCAATATTGCGTAGCTTGTCAGTGAACTACGGCTCTGTGTAGTAAATGCTGCTCCATCGGAAAGCATATGATGGAGATTTACTACTGATCACAGAACCAGCTTTACTGACAAGATGCTCATGACTATCGCAATCGATTAATCATGCAGCCCTACGGTAACTATATATATCACAATATAATTTTATAGTTATTCTTGCTTTAAATAAGGTTATGATATAAAAAAAAATTGATACTATAGAAATTTCATAATTTTAGTCACATGTCAATATCACAAAAAGCTAATACTAGCCTAAATTGAGAAAAGAAAAAAAAGCTCACTGAAGACAAGTAAACAGTCAGCAATTAAATACGAATAGGAAACTAATTACAAGCAATAAGACAAAACTACAGTATAACAAATAAGAAATGCTACATACATTGTAAAAAATAATCAAATGTATAAAAACATTGCATATTCTTCACTGTGTAAATTAAATATATATTTTTTCTTATTAAAGTTATAAAAGTGATTTAGTCAAGAGTAGTGAGAGATCTTCTCCCTTTTGTTGTTTGATTAACATAAATGACAGACAGCAGGAATATTAGACTGCTGTCACTCTAAGAGCTGCCCAGATCTAATATACTGTTATACGTGTTTTCTTTCTAAGCTGTTTGCTCTCACTTAAAACCTTAATTACTGTGTTTACGAGGAAACTTGCAAAGATGGGAAATTTTAACACATACAAGTGTGTGTATTTAACCATTCAAGGCCTATAAAGCAGCAAAAATAACTCCCACGCTCTATGAGCACGGTCTTCACGTGTGTGCGCTTCTCTGACAGCGTTTAGAAACAGCACAACCCTGTATATGTGTGTATATATATATATATATATATATATATATATTTATGTATATATTGTTTATAATGTTTGTAAAATGGCACAGCTTTTTAAATATCTGAAAGTACACTTAACATCAGTCAGTCAAGCATTATAATACATTATGATAATCAAGTATAATTTAATGATAGAACTTTAGTAATTACAATTAAAACTGGTAACCATAGAATTAAAACTTGATAACCATGTATGAATGCATATTAGTCATTTTAACTGAACTTCGGACTGGTGGTGGTGCTTTTTTGGTCATTCAGTGTTTCTGTAAAAGAAAATGGGAAAAAACTTACAATAATACTGATAAGATAGTAGTAGTAATAATAATAATAATAATACTATGAATTCTACTAAGAACAATATAAAACGCACTAAGGATTAACGAGCTGCTGGATTCATGAATATTAATCAGGTTGTGTGTGTTCGCTCGAACTGATTGAAATCAAAACAGGGACGATAATAGGTGAGCGCCAGCCAATGAAATTGTCATTTGCGCATTAGTTCCGCCCACTACCGGAAATCCCGGCAGTTCTTAAAAGCTGAAGAATTCCAAAGGAACTCCGTTATTTTGATAGGAAAATACAACAAAGTATCTTTTACATGTAGCGCGTCAATTCTTCATGTGAAAGAAGAGAAAAAAGCAAAGCGGCGAGTCATGCGCCTTCACACTAGAGTTGACGGTACGTCAAATACAGGTGCACTGCGCATCCATTGAGATGAACTGAAAAATAGCACAGATCTCGACGGAGTGTGAAACTCTGAAGCACTCAGTCAGTGTGTTCGGCGAGTAAAAATATAACTGTGCTAAACTTATACTTAGCCTCCAACTCACACACTGGTGAGTAAAATCTGAGAATTTATTAGCCAGTGGCTAATATTAGACATCATTTAGTCGCCCAGAAGATTTAGTCGCATATGCGAGTGATTTCCACGCAATGTAGAGGGTTGCAGCGTGCTCATAGAGCGAAATGAGTTCTCTTTCGCTGCTGATTGCATTTCAACAGCTTAAAATCACTTGTTTTTAATCTGCAATGCTTAAAAACACGTGCAAATGATAAGTTTTCGTGACCACATAGCACAGCAACGTCACATGAGCCTGTAACCACGATAGAGATGATAGTCCAAAATCTCTACCGGTTGAAAAATTTCTTTTATTTTTTATTATTTTTTTTTTCTTTTAAATCACAAAAGAATATATAAACAAATTATATTACATTTTTTAAATCAACTGACTGCCCTAAAATTTTTAAAGATGTATTAAATTATATTAATTATGAGTCCACTGACCTGCAATCAGTGGCTGCACCAAAGTCTGTCCCGGATGAGCGATCGCTGCAAAGGTCGCCAAGGGTGATGGAACATAAGCAGATCCAGGTGTTGCTGAAGCTGTCTGAGAGGAGGAGCCTGTTGTCGTAGGAACTAATGGCACAGGAGAAGGAACCCCAGGAGTGGACTGTACATAAGTGATTCTGTGAGAGAAAAGTGATATTTACAGAAACCAGATTAGACCGCTTTTACAAAGAGAGCAGCCATGAAAGGTTATTCTCTAGTGCTGCGGCACTTCAGGAGTGTAGGAGTTGTTAAAATAAGAGTGGGGGAGATGATTGTGCGTGTGCGGCTAGGTGAGTATTAGTAGGCCTGTGAAAGAGTGCGTTATACCTTGTAGGTGGGGGCGGTAGCAGCACGGTCTGAGACGGGGTAGAGCCTGGGGCGACCACTGTAGCTGTTCCCATAGTAACAGAAAACGGGCTCCCAGGTTGCACTGGTCTCGTAGAGGGAAGCTGTGACTGGACGACAGGCATCGGAGCAATCTGAATAATCTAGAAAGGAAACAGGAAGACATGCTAATCAAAAAAGATCACAAATTATAATTATCTCGACAAATGACCCCATTGGTTATTCAGTATCAATTTGTTATTTAAGCATTTACCATTTGAGATCTCACCTTGCTTCCTGCTTGTCCTCCATTCTGTACAGGAAGAGGAGGGGCTACCAAGGGAAACTGCTGAGAGGGGGCAGGAGCAGCCCTCACTGTTGCCATGGGAACCAGCATCTTGCCCTGCAAGACTGGTGACTGTGTTTGCACTGCAGGAGAAAGAAAAAAAAAAAGAAAGAACAAAGTGTTTAAAATAATTGGGTCTTGCACAGACTGTCTTATCTGGCACAGGACAAAACTATGGAGAACAGCACCTGAACATGATGATGGCTCTGAGCCACAATACAATGAAAAAGACAATCAGTACTTTCACACATACAGGCTTTTACGGAAATTAACAGCATTTTTCTGTTTGGAGATCATGTGTTAAGAGCCTCAGCAATTTCCTGGGCACTGGTGAAGTTCCATTTTGGTGCTATGTGTGAACAAAGCTGCGTGCTGTCAAAAATCCTGTCTAGACCAGACAAAAGTGGTGCATCGAAATAAAATCACTAGGATTATAATTCATATGCATATAAAGTGAATAAAGCTGTCTACACTGCAAGTGTGAACTGTGGTTTGTCCATTATGTTGCGATATGCCTATGTGATATAGCGTTTCTATTTCTGACACACTGCAGTGTTACTCCAGCCACTTAAAACTCCCCATTTGTCTCAAATAAAACGATTTTAGCTGTCAAATTAAGCCCAAAGTATACTGCGTTTTTTATGCATGTTAGGTTAAGGACAGCAGATTCCAAAAATGAAATACTTGTAATCCGATTAAATTACATTTTAAAATACTCGTAATCATAATTCTCACAATTTCCACGTGAAATTCTACTAAAATAACCTACCACATACATACACTCATAAAGTCTTCCAGTTTTGTAGACATTCACAAAAAGACCAGTCATTAGTCCGATTGCTGCACAGCATTTGAGCACTTGATTTACAAAAATCATTTTCAGGGTTAAGAAGTGATTTAACATTGCATCAAATACTGATGAAAATCTTTTTTATTTGAATTAATCACTCAATTAATTCAAACACATTAAAAGACCCAAATTCAGGTTATTTCTTATTTACATGTAATGCATTCCCAAACTAATATATTTACTTGAAGTACCCCTGAGATTTTAAAATAAATATCTAATTAAAGTGCCCCTATTATGCCATTTTTAAGGTTCCTAATATTGTTTTGGGAGTCTCCTACAATAGGATTACATGCATGCAAGGTCAAAAAACGCTTTAGTTTTCTCAAAATATGCCTTTAATATCACCTAATTCTCCAGCGATTCTCAAAACGATTCGTTCAAAGCAGTTCTAAGATTCAGTCTCTCTAAAACCCTCCTTTCTGTGAGCCTACTCTGCTCTGATTGGTCAGATGGCCCAGTCTGTTGTGATTGGTCTACCGCATACAGCGCGTGTCGGAAATTATACGCCCATTGCCATAGTTCCGTATGTTGAATGCTCGATAGAAAATATAAACATCTATTATTTATCACTACTGTTAGTGTTATCTGTATGCACCAAGGGTCTGAGAGTAACGCAATTTCAATTCTCTGTGTGTATGTGCTGTACATGTGGAAGAATTGACAATAAAGCAGACTTGACTTGACTTGACTGATTCAGTGGAGCCAGCTGGTCCAAATAAACAGCGTACTGAGCAATCTTTCAAGAACAAGCATTTAGTGAATCCCGCGTTGAACTCCCCAAGATTTTTTTTTTTTAACTCCCAGAGATTAGAGAAGCAGTCGTCAGTAAAATGACGTGTTTGTGGGAGGGGTCAAGTTGTTCGCTGCCGGCCAACGTAGAACATAGGTGGGAATTATGCAAATGTGTTACCCCTTGACGTGTAGCCATCACGGAAGTGGGAATCGAATTACTAACGACTCGTTTAGGCTGTAGAGAGTTGATTCTTTATTTTGGGAGACAATAACTTTATTTATCGTGCACTTTCAGCTTTACAACTTTGCTGATCGTTTACATTCACATACAGCTACATTACACACTGCATGAAAGGCAATATTGGAAATGGCATAATAGGGACACTTTAATTAAGTACCACATTTGTTCAATCTAAGCAAAATACATTGCAAAGATTTATTGGCTTTTTTATGCTGATGTAATCTGGCAATTTTATTGCAATGTAACAGGTATTGTGTGAAAGTGGCTACTGTCTTCAAAAGGAAAAGTATTAATATGATGACACATATTGCAATAAGTTTATTATTCTCTAATATCTCTTAGTGTGTTATTAAACCGTATGTATCCTCACCTCTGGCTCCTGGACTAATTACACCCACAGCAGGACTGGAGACGTATCCCGACTGCTTCTCGTTGGCCAACAAGGCGTGAGTGGGCAGAGCTGTAGGTAGGGTGAAGATACTGGTTGGCTGACTGGAGTGCTGAGGGGAGGGGCTCTTGGAATTGTTGGTAGAGAGGGTAGGGAGAATGTACTGGACCTGTGTTATGGGTTTTTGACCTGATGAGGGCGTTATTGAGGCAGAAGAGAGAATGTGCGACTGCAGAACGGGCAGAGGAAGTGGACCGTTACTATGAATAAGCGGGGCCGATGCTGGGGAGGCTGGGTTTTGTGGAGGAGGTGGTGTGACAAGCTGTACAGCGGGTGGGGCTTGGAATGTGCCTCCCAAAACTAGATTGGTCACCAGTCCCCCTTGAGCTCCTGATGCACTAACAGGATTGGGCGATGATGAGGAATAGTACCCACCCCCTCCAGCTGAAGATGTTGCTGGGTTTCCTGTGGTTCCAGGTCCAATGAGAAGCTGCGTCTGTGGTGGAGCGGGTTTCCAGTCATGTGGGGACCTACTGGCGATCGGCACTGGCGTGCTGACCACAGGTCGCACCACATTAGTGACAACAGTGGACGCCACTCTCACCGCTCCTAGCACTGATGACACTCCCCCGGCAGAACTGACCAGGATGGACTGACCCGCAGAGGGCTGGGACAATGCTCCTTCACCTTCCCTTCTTTCTCCATCACCTCCCTCCACTGCTTGCTTTCTCTTTGAGGAAGCATCGCTAAAGCGTCTGGAGGTGGGGTAGGAGGAGAGAGACACGCTCCGACCGTGACCAGGGCCATAAGACGAGGAGCAAATCACGGGAGCAAAAACTCTCTGATGCAAGTGATAAAGCAGCAGAGAAAAGAGGATAACATAAATTAGCCAAAGACAGCAAGCATATGTAATGACACATATCCTTCACCAGTTAATAGAAATACTGTGCAATAGCCTTCTGTAAACTTCATTAATAATTAACCTAGGAAAATGCTTTAGGACCACAAGCAATTTTCTAGTTCTACAGGGAGAAAACATTTCTACATTTCACAGTTTTCTGGGACTATATTCATCAAGGCACAGTTCACCAAAACATTGTCATCATTTACTCACCCCAATGTCATTAAGTGAAGTGACATGTGGTCAAGTATGGCCACTAGGAATTAGTAGTTTGCATTTATCCCATCCAAAGTGCACACACACAGCAGTGAACACACACACACCGTGAACACACACCCGGAGCAGTGGGCAGCCATTTTTTGCTGCGGGGAGCAGTTGGGGGTTCGGTGTCTTGCTCAAGTAGCAGTAGCCTTGCGGTGCACCTCAGTCATGGTATTGAAGGTGGGAGAGCGCGCTGTACATTCACTCCCCCCACCTACAATCCCTGCCGGTACGAGACTCGAACCTGCAACCTTTGGGTCACGAGTCCGACTCTCTAATCATTAGGCCACGACTTCCCCATTAAAGATGCCTGTTCACACCCAGATGAATGTTTGGTGCAAAAAATCAGTGCGACAAACATTTAAATTTGAACAAATGGTTGTTAATGCGTCTGTTCAGACCAACATGAACATTGGTATTCAGTCAATGCAGTGGTTTCTCTCACACTGGAACAAACACTGGTCAACGATGAATTTGTTTGATAAACACCATAGCGAATCCTAAAATCGCTATTTGAAGCATTGTTTGAAGCCACGTACAACCCCAATTCCAGAGAAGTTGGGACATTTTGTAAAATGCAATAAAATCACGAATCTGTGATTTGTTTTAAAGTTTTTACTGACCAACATAAATGTATTTTGTAAATATGAAAAAATTTTGATTTTGATGGCTGCAACACACTCCAAAAAAGTTGGGACAGAGGCATGTTTAACACTGTGTCACATCAACCTTCCTTTTAATTACAATCTTCCATTGTTTTGGAATTGAGAATCCTAACTGTTAAAATTTTGCAATCAAAATTTTTGTCCAGTCTCGCTTGATACAAGACTTCAGAAGCTCAGCAGTCTGTGATTGTCATTGTCTGATTCTCCTTTTCATGACTGGTCATACATTTTCAGTAGGAGTCAGATCTGGACTGCAGTTAGGCCAGTCTAACACATTCACTCTGTCTCTACGAAACCATGCTGTTGTAGCACCTGCAGAATGAGAGCTGGCATTGTCTTGATCTAATAACCATGGACTTCCCATGAAAGACATCATCTTGATGGCAGTATATATCTCTGTACAATCCCAATATATGCCTCCATGTCAATAGTACCTTCGCACATATGCCAGTCACCCATGCTGTTTGCTCTGCTGCACCCCCATACCATGACAGACGTTTTGCTTTTGCTTCTGTCGCTAATGAAAGTCTGGATGGTCCCTTTGGTCTTTAGGACTGAGAACTCGAAATCCATTTTTCCCGGAAACAAGTTGAAATGTCTTTTTTACTATCTGAGATGAGCTCTGGCCCAAAGAACCTGGCAGCATCGCTGCATAGAATTGATGTATAGCTTTCTCCTAGAGTAACGGATATTCAAGTTGCATTTCTTGATGCAGCAGCAGACTGTGGTAAATGATAGCGGTTTTCTGAAGTACTCCTGGGTCCGTGTGACTATATTTAACACCGCAGCATGACGGTTTCTTATGCAATGCCATCTGAGGGCTCAAAGGTCAAGCACATTCAACTGAGGTTTCCTGCCTTGCCCTACATATACTGTGATTTCTCTGGATTCCCTGACTCTTTTCACAATATTATGTATGGTACTTGGTGAAAGACCTAAATTCTTTGCAATTTTGCATTGAGAAATGTGATTTTTGATTTCTCGTGAAATTTGTCACAAAGTGATAAGCCATGATCCAGCTTTGCTTGCAAAGACTGAGATGCTCCTTTTATACCCAAACATGATACCTTGACCTATTACCAATTCACCTGCTTTCTGTGAACTGTTTCAAAACAGTTTAACGTGGATATTCTATAACCTTTTCACTTTTATTTTGTCTCTGTCACAACTTTTTTGGAATGTGTTGCAGCTGTCAAAAGAAAAATATTTTCATATTTACAAAATAAATTTACGTTGGTCAGTGAAAACTTTAGAAATATTTTCTTTGTACTGTTGTCAATTAAATAAAAGTGAAAGAGAATTAACAAATCACAGATTCTTGATTTTATTGCATTTTACAAAATGTCCCAACTTCTCTGGAATTGGGGTTGTAAAAACCTATTGTCAGAGAGTGAATTTGCATTTACATTTAGCCCCATCTGCCATTTTATACACATTTACACACTGGACTGAACAGACGAATAACGTGAAAATCAGACTCGTTTGTGTTGGTGTGAACAGGCCTTTAGTAGGAATACTTCTCGTTTCCATACACACTCGTGGATAGTGATGTATATTGCCAAACTCCAAAAAGGAAAATACATAGGCTATATGACTTGTTCTTTATACTCAGTCTTTTGTAGCCATACAATATATTTGTGCAAGGAGCAGACTGTAATTTCAGTCATTGTTTACAGATACTGAACTCTGAGAGCCGCAGCTCCCAAATCTCATTTTTAGTATGTTCAAACACAGCAATCAAGTTAACTTATTTTCATTTAAAATGCAAGAACTAATGGCATTCGGCACCAATAACGTCAAACCTGGTGTGACACGTCCAAAGGTGCCATTTTTTAATTGATCTCGAGCGAGAATGAGATTTGAGAGCTTCAGCAGAATAAGCGTCTATCAGTAAATAACATCCTACATTAGCCTACATTAAGTAAATGTAGGCTTAAATGTAGAACAAATGTCATCTTCCACTTTCACTATATGATAAAGCAGAATTTCTCTAATATTTAGTCTTTTGTGGTTCTCAGAGCAGCATGAGGCTGAGTAAATGATGACAAAATGTTCATTTTCGAGTTATTCCTTTAAACATTATATTTTTGTACAGATCAACACAGACAGGCTAACAGATGTCAAATATGCGAGATGATACCTTGCGTTCTCCTTCATCTCCAGATCCATTTTCACTATCACTGTCTGTCACCCTCTCCTTACACTTCAGGTCAATGGCGCTGCCTGGATATGAGTCATCTGAATAAGACATGACACACAATAATGACTAACACAACTGCTAATAAATACAAAAGTCTTGATGACAGAAATCACATCAGTACTTACTAAATTCTTTTTGGAAAACTCTTATCAATACAAGGCCCAGAGTCTTAAATGATGAAGTCTGACTCACCAATGACATCATCATCCCCCTCTTCTTCACAGATGACCATACGCTCTTCGTCGCTTGTCATGTCCTCACTTACACCCCTCTGTGTCTGAGAGAGAGCACCCCGCCCTGCAACCTGACCACCATCACCACACATCTAAAAATACAGGAAGAGTTAGTTGAGCACGAATCTCTGAAAATGTGTCACTTGCACAAGTGTGCATGTAATACCTGTGCGAGCTCAGCGAGTGCCTGTGGATTGCCTCTCTCACTCCTCTCCAGATTGTGCATGGCGCTCTGAGAGAAGGCACGAGGACGAGTCAATTGACCATGTCTCTCACCTCCAACTCGCTCTGACACACTCACCATCCCAGGCCCCACACCTTTGAGCTCCATTCCCATTGACACAGATGGAGGTTCTGAATTACATACGAAATAGAACAATTTGATGTTATTTTGTGCATTCACAATGGAAAAACTAACCAACAGGCCACAACAAGAGTGCAACAGTCCACTTTTTCTGTAGCCTTGGTTATTGAAGTATTTTCCTCATTCATTTTTACCCCAGAGGTTAAAAATGTCTTTGTGAAAGCCAAACCAAACGAATCACAACATTCACACTTTTATTTAAAGCAAAAAGTATTTGAATATTGGGCAAAAAGCTGCAAACTGATGGCTTCAATAAAAGCATATACAGGTGCATCTCAATAAAAAGTTGAATTACTGAAATAAATGAACTTTTCCATGACATTCTAATTTATTGAGATGCACCTGTATATTATTGACTAACAACCTCATAAAGTTCTGTCCTTAAGTTATTGTTTAAAAACAATTTCCTTATAGAAATGAAATGAATGAATGGGATTTTTACTTCTGAAACCCGACTACTGCATGCTATAAGGATGTGTGAGATAGAACTGTCACTTGCCATAACTGCCATTATATCTTACATTTCTTTATCACATTTATAAATTTTTACAGCTTTCACTAGGGCTACACGATAATGGTTAAACATTTAATCATGATTATTTTGCTCAAAAATATGATCATTATTACTAAATCATTATTATTGAATATTGACTTTTTTTTTTACATTTCAACAGAATAATTGCACTTTCACATAAGCACAAATCATCAACTAACATGGTTTGCACACAGATTTAGTCACAGCAAACAGCGCAAACAACTGCGTGAAAGAAAACAGACTGTATTACTTTTTATTTTTGAGCAGAATATTTCTATAGAGATCACTAAACTCCAGCTTACATGTATGCCAGTGATTTCAGCTTATCAGCAATTTTTCCGTAATGCAGAGTGTGTGCACATGGTTGCCAGGTTGGGAAGAACCACTGGGCAGAAAATTATTTCTGAAAAAAAGCTCTGACTGGGGGATTTAAGCTCTTGACATCTGGCAACCGCAAACATGAAAGCTTGTAGTGGAGGCCTGTTACCAATTCAAGATTACGCAAATGCCAAATTAAAATGAAATGTTTTTTTTTTTAAGATAACCAAAGACGATCACTCTTAAAGGGGTCATATGATGCTTTTTTAAAGATCATTATTTTGTGTATTCACAATCAGCTTGTAACACTCCAAAGAGAAAGGAAAACTTGAAATCGCATCATATGACCCCTTTAATAAATCAAGAAAAGCAGAAATTGTGATCGAGATTAAAATATGATTCATTGTGCAGCCCTACCTTCAAACTAAGAACAAATCTGGGCCCGTATTCACAAAGGATTCACAAGTTTCAAAATCAATGTTCTAAAGCAGCGGTTCTTAATACTGTTTAGGGATTATAACGATTACTGGTTTGACGATAAATCATGATAAAATTCCCACGGTTAGTATTACCATTTCATCTTTTAATTATGATTAAAACCGTATTAGATTACCACGATTTGAACAACTTAACAGTCTCATGTGCGCACAGCAGTAGAGTAGTTTCGTTTTGAGTGAAAACAGGGTGGAAAAGCTGGGAGGTTTTAAAAGAGTGCTAAGGGAATTATACAAATGAATATATGAATGAATTAATTATATTAATGTACCTCTGAAGGTTCTGACTGTCTTCAGAAAAGAATCGATGGCATTTTGTTTTCATCTTCGCTCCATGTAATACCTATAGGAAGTTTTCTTAATCGCAATACTGCTTTGTCCATGGAGGTTACGGGAAACAGCTCTAATTCAACTTTTACATAAGCACCACCTGCTGTCAGTGAGTGCGCTTATGTGGATTCTACACATTTAAACAATTCAGATAAGTTATCTAGATTTATTTATGAAGCAGATAAAATACATGTTATTGTTTTATTGATTATGCAAACAAAAAGTCATTTTATTTGTTGTTTGTTGATTTTTAAATATCAAAATTGGCTAAGTGATTTATGTGTCGGTACTTTTTGAACAACATCAGCACGTTTTAACAATACCGCGATAATACTGATAACCATGATAATTTTGGTCACTATAATCGTGATAAGAAATTTTCATACCGTTACATCCCTAATACTGTTCCTCGCATCCCCTGCTCTGCACACGCTCTGCATCTCTCTCTCTCTCTCATTCAGCTCAGCTCCAACAATGAACTGTTCCAATTATACACTTATTTTCACATAGCTATGAGAAGCGTTAAACATGGATGCGCGTGCAGTTGCCATATTGTATTAAACCTTTAATCAGGATAAAACCGTATATTAAAAGCTAACATGAGCAGTAGCATTTACAAATAACAGAATATCTAAAAGTATGAGACAACATCAATCAAAAAACATAGGCCTACCATTAAAAGCCGTGCTTGCACAGGTTCTGCACGATCCTCTTCAATAATATCCTCTGCTTCTCAATCGGGCTCAAACTGATATATTAATGACGATATTAAACCGATATTAATGACGCCGTTGTTTACAATACAACCGGAGCACATGCCGCTAAGACCGAACCACAAACTATCCTAAAATGGCTGTTGCCGGCAATCTGCCTTAGAATGTAAACATTTTAGAAACATTTGACGATGACGAGCTTTTAAAAAGGTATATCGCCTTAATCGCGGGGGTATTATGACTGTTGTAGAACTTGTCGGGGGCAATTTTCCTTTGATTAGCCTATATCCTTGCTTTCATTAACCAGTTGGGCAAGAAGTAACAGCTCTTCCTGTGTCCAGTTTGGTTTTCTTTTACGTTTGCATGTCTTACGATCAGCCATGATTATTCCACTCTGTTAATTAAAAGGCTGTTTATATGCATATTCACTAATTGTTTAGAAGAAGCACACATGTAAGAGGCTGACAATTAGCTGAACATATACTTGTTTAATTAGTGACTCTTAGCCTGCATTTTAAAATATTTATTTGAATGTGGCAATTAACATTTTTATTTTTAAACCTTTATTTGAATATGGCAACATAAAATCGTGCTCTACAATATTTCTATGTATAAATCTCTGACAGAGACTATCAGCCAATCACTGTGTGCATAGTTAGTAAGCCTGCTGACATCATCCATAGCAACGAGGTCAAACCCGCCCTTACTCTTAGCTTAAGACTTCTCTCTATTCCTTAGTA
>NW_015546094.1:720174-781615 GCF_001515605.1 Sinocyclocheilus anshuiensis | reverse complement strand
AGTGCGTTGTGATTGGCCGAATACCTCAAGCGTGTGACGGAAATGTTACGCCCCTTACCATATTGTGATGCCGTGTCTCGGCGCGACGAGACAAAAACAATAAAGCCTATTATAAACTAAGCATTTGTTGCATCCAGTGAGGACACAATTACGGATTATAATTACTTATACTGTCTTTTTACGCGCTGCGCTGCATTGTGCCGCGTAAACATAAAACCATGTCTGCATTTGTGATCGGAGAAATGACAAACAACAATTACAGGCTGTGAGTCAGCATTATTTGTCAGAACACCGGCATTGTCGGCTACTCTCCCAGGAAACAGTCCTCGTCCGCCATAAAATGCATTGCACACATCTGAATATTTGGTTTGAACTGTTCTGGAACAGTGTTGTAAATACAACTTAACCACTGATTTCTAGTTGTGTCCTCTTTTGGAAGGCCAAACAAAGTAGTTTTCACAACGAAACACACAGCGTCTCCACGACATGGCGGCAGCAACAATACTACAGCGAGAATAAAAGTTACGCCTTCTTTCTTTGCGTATACATTTGGGCGGTGTTATGCAAATCTTCCCACACAGTGACGTAGACATGTGGGGGCATCGTTAAAACGAGGCGTTTTAGGAGGGCGTGGACGAGTCTTAACTTTTATTAAGAATATCTCTTTGGGTTTGAGACTTTAGTCTTTGCAACTTTAGGGATCTTATCTATTCACGAACAGCTTATAACACTCTAAAGAGAAAGGAAAACTTGAAATCGCATAATATGACCCCTTTTAAAAAAAAAAAAAAAAGTATCTAGCTGTCAGACTCAGAGGTTTTGGTGAGATTGCAAAAATTACTTCATAGTCTTCAGAATGAGTAAGGATGAGTCAAAAATAGGCCAATCTAGGGCTGTGCAAAAAAATCGAACGCGACTTTCATGTGCATCTCGTCAGTAAAGCCGCTCCTGTGATTAGTAGTAAATCTCCAGCACATGCTTTCAGATGGAGCGCATTTACTACACAGAGCCGTAGTTCACTGACAAGCTACACAAAATCGCGTTCATAATCGGCAATGAATCGCCTGCGATTTTGAACGCGATTTTGCGTAGCTTGTCAGTCGAACTTGCGAAGTCTGAACTACTGAGGATGCAAGTCCGAAATTTGCGTACTTGGCATTGAGAAACGCGCGCAAACCTACGTCACCAGACTATTTGCCTAATCTTCTCAGTACTTTAGACCGCGATGGAAACGCAGACAGCAACAGGTCTGGAGGAAAAAAAGTTCCTGGGACAAATTGTTACAGGTCATTTCGGTGGAAAAGCAGCTATGGACTATTTTAACTATGTCCTTACTACCTTTCTGGGCCTTGAACATAGTATAGAGGGTCAGAAAGCTCTTGGACTTCATCACAAATATCTTAATTTGTGTTCAGAAACTGAACAAAGGTCTTACGGATTTGGAACGACATGAGGGTAAGTAATTAACAACAGAATTTTAATTTTTGAGTGAACTAACCCTTTAAGAGTGCCAGAAAAAAGGCGTTGTCCTGACTCAGTATCTGTGGTCAGATAAGATGTTGTCGGGTTATAAGTCTCTCTCACCTCAGAAAAATTAACTTCCTTCTCCTGTCAGCTGTTACACTGTGCTTGTTGCACGCATTCTTCAACTGCATGCATACTAATGCGGTGACGCACGCTGTATATCACTTCATTATAAATACAGCTCAAAAGAATCATTGTAGTTATGTTGGTAAATTATGAAATTACCAATAAATCACGTAACTGGAAAATGTCTTACATTTTTTAGGAATTGGGTTAAGAGAAGACAAGGTCTGGTCTTCACAAATCTTGAAAAAGGGGGGTTGTCTAATCATCAGGTTTGTCTTATATTCAGAAAAATACAGTAGTAGTTATCTTCATAAAGAAAATCTTGGAGCTGAAAACAAACCTTGTTGTTGAACCCTGAAGCAAAATCCTTTCAGATATTAAGAAGACTGATAAAATATTGAACCAATTAGATAACAATTACTTTAAAAAATGTGCATAAGTTGTGAAACTATAATCCATGCACATGACACCATATAATCCATCCATAACACTGCCCACAGTGACAATCTGCACTTCTTGTCCTGTTCCACACCTGTGGTTTCTGACATGCTCCTCTCGCGGATGTCTTTGCCCCCTGGAACACCACGTCCCTCGCTGCTGGATTTCTTTCTGTCCTTATTACACCATTTCCAGTCAGGATGTGCCTTAAAGTGTGCCTCCTTCACCTGTAAATGAGTGACAAAGACATTTACGGGGGCTGGAAAGACTTAATGGGGTTATTCAGGTGTCTAAACATGAATATCTGCAAGACAGTTCCAGTAACCTGAAATGCGAGGTCGTGGTATTTCTGCTTCTCTTTGGGTCCCAAAGCATACCACCACTCTCCAAGTATCTTGCTGACAGTGCGGTTGTCCTGGTTTGGGTGTCTCTGATGAACCAGTGCACGATGCCGCTTGCTGAAGATCATAAACGCATTCATGGGTCTCCGGATGTGGTCTTTCTCCCTCTGTAAAGTGAAAGGGATAAGGAATAAGGAATGAGTATATGAGTCTGTGTGAAAGAATGAGGCTTTCACACAAGGATACACTACCATTCAAAAATTCAGGTCAGTATGATTTTTGTAAAAAGAAATGAACACATTTACTCAGCAAGGACACATTAAATTGATTGAAAGTGGCAGTTAAGGACTTATTTAACAAATTTTATTTTAAATAAATGTCCTTTCTATTTATCATCTTGAAAAAAAGGCATTTTAAAAAAGCATTAGGAGCGCATTCACAACATTAATAATAATACATGTTAATCATAAGATACTTCATTCAAAAACTTTAAAAATCTTATTAAGAAGTATACATGTGTAAATGTGTACCTTTCCAGGACTGGTTTTGTCATCTTTGGGCAGTGCACTGAGGGACTGAGATCTACGTTTTCCAGGAGACGCAGAAATTGGCGGATCAGGAAGAACACCTGGGAAAAACCTGCACACAAAAATGGCAGTTAATATGAAATAATGAGAAGAATCAATGGGGATCCAGCAGCATACATTGATTATCCCGATCTATTGCTACTAAACACGCACAACAATCTCTCTTTCTTGCTTACAACAAGGAACATTATTTCTCACACTTCAAACATCAATACAAAGGAAGCTTTTGATCACAGCTGCCTATTTTTAACAAGTGTGAGGACAACACGCCATCATTATCAGAGTTATCTTATTAATTGCAAGAGACATTAAGATGATGTATTACTACTTGCATACACATGAGTTTGAAGATGGATTTGTCTATTATACATGCACTTTGATATTTAACTAATAATTATTACACAGTCACGACCGTATAGCTACTGTGGCCCAAAACAGGCTCAAAAGATCCACCAATTTCAACCCTCAGGGCTCTGCACTGTGCCGTGAAACAATACAGCAGAATGCACCGAGCCAATTACTGAAAACTGCAATGCACTGTGTCGATGAGCTACTGCTTTGCAGCCCACCACCAAAACAGAAAGCACAGAGCTTCAACACGTCTATAATATCCAGTGTACAGTATTAAAGGGATGGATGCTTCGCAAATGTCAATAACACCTCAATGCGAAGATAATACAATAAGCTTAATGGATAAAGCACATTTAGCAGGAACTGTACTAGATGACTTGATGATTATATAAAGCGAGCAGAATTTTATATGTGATTCATAAGGGAGAGGGAAAAACAAGTGAGAGAGGTGTATTCAGATGACAGTTCATTAATGTAAACTGCCTCTGGTTTTCTGCTGTCATTCATATACAGACACAGGAGAAAGAGGAATGCTTTTGTTCTCTCTTTCTTTGTGGTGCCATTATGCAGCTCTTTCCACACACAGGAACAGCAGCAACAAAACACATTCAAACAGAATGACGCATCTCACACACACACACTAGACCACTCACAGATCATCCACGTCACTTTCTGTTTCACTGTCAGGTCTCTCTCGCTCCGCATCTTTCTCTCTCTCTGGGGGCAGTTCATCGGCGGAGGGAGTGGGGCGTGAGGAAGGGTTAGGTGCTCCCTCTATAATCTCCTTCAGCACTGACCCGCTCTGAGACTCTTAAAGTGAAAGACGGGTTATTCATTACAGCATCTTTAATGAATCCCTCCAATCTGGCAACCTCTGAAGTCAATCGTTGCACTGGGTAATGGCTAAATTACAGCAGCTAGAATTACAGAGTCACTGCAGATGTGACCGGAGAGGCCAAATACATAACAGCGTCCGAACTATCCCAGGAAACATGCTTCCAAATTTTTTTTATATCGACCATAATTATTTTTTATAATCTCTAAAGTTTGACAAACACATTTTAGCTCATTTTGGAATCAGACAATGGCTGTATGAACTAAATTACCTTTCTTCAGAGAAGCTGTCTGCGGATGACTGACAGTTTGTTGGCCCTCACCAGGTTGAGCCGATGGATCTGATTGGGTGGGTGCCAGGAAAGGGACCAATGAATGCCAAGGAAACACTGGAACCGATCTGGGCTCAACATTAGTCCACACTACAGGAGAAAATAAAAGAGCATTAATTCTAGCCAGTATTAACAGCAAGCAATAAACCATATCAACACCCAAATCACAGCCTGATGAGCCACATAAATAGCTGCATATGCACACAATAATATTATACCATTGGACAACTGTAACATACAGTTGTCTCAGTAATTATTTATGATTTTGATGATATTTACACATTTTAGCATCACTCTCTATGATAACAAAATAAATACTAAATGTACAAATGGCATCAAAATAGACAAAATGAGGGAGGGAGATCAAGGATAACAGACCAAAACATCTAACACCATTAACAGTAACATTATTTACGAAAGCTATGCGTTACTAAATTAAGCTGTCATAAATATTTGAATATTATAAGAGAAAACTCATGTTGCTGCAGGACAATATTGTTTCACATTACAAAAACAGATTAAAGAAGACAGACTGTCATGAATACAGTAAGTGCATGAACATATTGGTCCCAACTGATATTAAGCAGGCTGTATTTGGCGCCAAACAATCACTTCCAAAATAATATGATTGATGAACAGGCTGTTCATGCAGTTATTTTCTGCTGCAGTTAGAACTACACAGACACGATTTACAAATATTGTATTTCAGCCGCAAAAGTCCTGCTATAAAGAAAAATAACATCAGACACGTTGAGTAATAATGACTGACCAAACATGCTGAGTCCTTGGCGAATATACTGCGGGCTTTCCGATGAAAACATGGTTGAGTAAGAAGCTTGAAATATCTATATATTTGTTTTTTTTTTCAGAAAAACTTCACAAACATGTAATATTAAATAGAGGTACTTATTCAAACGTTCATCTGATATAATGTAAAACAAGTCCTTGCGATTAAAAATGAAATATCCACATGATGCTTTTCCCGGACAGTTGATGTTGAGTCCAGCGATGAAAATAAGCGGCCATAATCGATGCTGCCAGCATCCGTCTACTGGAGTTTCTTCATGTTGGTACCAAATGTTCTTGGTAATGACATGCCGTCGTTCAGTCACACTGATCTTTAGTTCTTGATCACGTCCTTCTGTATTCTCTGATTTATTGGCTCAGACACCGGATCATAATGTAGTAAAATGATGACAGCGTGCTATCTGGTACCGCCCAGGTGAGAGTAAAGCGCCGTTCCCCCTTCAGGAACGCGCGGATTATAACAAATGGCGATCTTGGCGTTAAAACACTGTCGTGAACACAGTTACGAGTATACACACTGTTGAGGTTCGAAATGCGGAAACGGGTTTGGTTTTATTTGGATTATGTAGTTTATTTTTGGTCCTGTCTGCACCCGTTTGAGCTTGTTTACATTGACGGATAGCTGCGGGGATGAAGGGGTTAAGTAGGCCTCTCGGTCATCCTCGGGCTCGAGTAGTGCAACAGTCCGCGACCTGAGCTCACCCTGAGCCCAGGGGGATTTACATGTACAATATCACGATTAATAACTAGTTTGACAATAAAACGTATTAAATACTGTTATAAAAATAAAAGAACACTGCAGGCATCAAATAAGCAGTGCCTAAAACGTGGAAACGGTTGTCTCCGTAAATCGTCGTGAAAATGGGAAGCCCAAATCTGCCAGATTAGCAGGTTAGCATGATCATGGTGCTACTACACACGCAGTAGGAGTGCAATTTATTATTTGGGTTGCGACTCACAACGGAAGCGATCTTCTATTAAAAAGATTAACCAACTGCAATATCCATCCGGCAGGGAAATGATACGTATCAAATGCTTAATAATAAAAGGCCACATGTAATACACATCTGTCTTTTCACGTGGTCACTATTATTCTCTCTGCTTGTCAGTGCAGATCCACATCCTGTTTCACATCTGATCTAAATTCATCAGTTTGGCCTCAATCTCTGATTGAAAAACGCATAATTACACCCTGCCCAGTACACAAGCAGAAACCGGACTCATTCTGTACCACCACTTTGGTCTAGGGGCTGCATTTGGGAGATCCGGACCTGGTTTTAGCAGCACAGTTCCAGCTGAGTCCGTCCCCTCGGGAACGCCCCTGGTCTCGCACCCGCACCGCCGGGCGCTACAACAAAACCTGTCCTCATGTCACGGAGCAAAAATGTAGCACTTCACGGAAAACACCTAGAATTTAAAAAGGGGAAGAAACGACTGTCTAGCAGGGAGAAACCACCAAAGCCAGTGGTCTCGAGTAAAAAGACAGAAAGACAACTGGTTTCAATAGGCAAACAACACCTGTGCAGTGTTCCAGTCCAACAATCATTAGTTACACTGTAGTAGCGCTGTAGATGGTTCGTTGTAATTACGCGGACGAAGTCATTTATAATTACGCAAGTGAAACAGAAAAATCGAACAAGTCCCGTGTCATTGAAATGCTCTGTATTTTGCTATAAATACTACTTTACCACACACAACTCTACTTTTAACTAGATCCGGTATAATAGAAGCATCTCATATTATGTCAAAGAAAATGAAACCCCTGTCGATTGTACAACCGCACGCTGATCCTCTATCCCTAAACGCAGAAAGTATCGTTTTGTCTTGCTAGACTTTTATCGCCTTGCCTTTGGAGGGTTTGTTTTGATCTTGTTCGGGCTTAAAAACGACGCACGTTTCGCTTAAACTGGATTCTAGTTGCAGCGACTTCTCGTTTTAAATGCCTGCTCCGACACCCCCTCCCTCGCACACACCCCAGCCCCAAAGACTCTCATCCAAAAGGCTAAACTCGTCGCCTTCGGCTCTGACACAATCGCCAAACTAGTAAGAAATCCACTAAGAGATGACGGTCAAACTCCGCCGTGCCCTAACCCGCTACGGGCAACGGCGGGGAAATACAAAACAGAGAAGAAAAGCTGGACCGAGATGATCCGGCGCAGTACTGTTGTGATGAAATGACGGGTCTGAAGTGTAATAACAGCCCCTAAAGTCCAGTGCGGTTCTCCTGCAGCAGGGTCACTTTCCGATCCGCGGCGAATGATTACGCGCTCCTCTCCGCTCGCTCTGTGGGTGTTCGTAGTAAAGAAGTCGTTGTCTCATAACATAATTCAATTGGCCACGACTCTTTCCTCGATTTCGCTTCGCAAACCCGTTCTTTCTTTCTTTCTTTCTTTCTTTCTCTTTCCCTCCCTCTTCCTCCTGTTGTATAGTAGGCTGCCCTCTTTCGCTCTATCAGCGTGTCAACCTCGCCCAGACCGTGACCCGCCTTTTACTCTTCGAATGCTTTCTCAGATTGGTCTACGACGCAACCTATCGTAAAACAATCCGACGCGATGATTGGTCGGAGTGTGCGTTGGAATGTCAGTCATATGCAAATCCGGATTTGGCTTTATGCGTCTCACTGGCCGCGGCTAAAAAAAACGAGCTAATAAATATTTAACACGCCACAGAATCTGGGGCATGACTTTACGTGGGCTCTCGTGATATTTGCTCCCACTGTGACGTTGAAGCTGCCGTGCAACTCTAATGGGCAAAGAAGCACAGCGTGTCATAACAGGTATCATATACATTGCGGGGTTTGGTTTATTGTGGGTAACATTAACGAATGCGTTATTCTCAGGACAGATTAGACTCAAAGGCATGTGACATAAATCCTCACATCAGCTGGACAAACGCTCTCCATTCAAAACAATAGTTCAAATGTAATGTGGCCATTTAAAAAAAAAAAAACACACACACACGTATTACACTTATGTAATAGTACTTTTAAAACAGGCGAATTTATATTTTATTTATTCACATGAAAGTTAATAAACAAATGAAAGCTTAATTTAAGTCATTATAATACATTGCATTTAAATTTGGCAGTAAAATAGCTTTTACTTTACAAAAATATACACTAATAGAAATAAGAAATAAGTAAACTTCTACTTCCTCACAAACTAAACCGCATCTGCAGTCAATGTGGCAAAATAAGACACACGCATTACCAACAAATGTAAATTGATCTCATTACCAATGCAATAAACTATACTGTAGCAATACACTACACACATTTTCCACACACAGTTTAAAACACTAGTAAGCATTATACAACAGTTAGTTCCAGTCCTCGAATCTGATTGGCTGAGCTGTGTTTCAAGAGTGATGTTTAGTGTAACAGTTTGTATCATTCTACTGGTTTCTGTTCATTGAGTTCAAGACCAGAAAGTGTTACAGACATGGTGTTTGGTGATGCACAAAGCTTGATGCTTTGGCTTCTTTTATATAAAGGAACTAAACTGACAGATTTTGTCTGAAATGTAAGTTGTTTGATATTAATGTATTGTTTATAGAACTGTTGTATAAAAGCAATTGTGCTGATGGACAGCTGTGATTACTTGCAGCTGATTCATCTCCATGCTGATATTCAGCACTACTTTGCTCTTGTTTGTGTGAACTGAACACCTATACCACTTCTCTGGAGTGATAAGTAAGGGTAAGAGTATGGTTTTGGTTTTTAATGCCTAGTGTCAAAAAAAAAAAAAAAGAAGGAGAGCGATTTGTCTCTGGGCAGAGGTTTTCTTGGAGACCATACAGCTGTACGTACGTCACAAACATTACGTAATAACATTACAGTTATAATCAAAAGCAAATTAAAAGAACGAAGAAAGGTGGAGAAATATTCTACACATAACATGTTTTTCCCCATTTTTTACTATTTGTTTAATGTTACTAACTTACTAAAGCGCACCGAACTTTGTTTTGGTTGAGTGCAGTAATATAGGTCAGATTAAACTTGGTGACCACTGTTACTGCCATCGGGACACTGACCAGTGAATCGGCTGATAGTGATTATGTCACAGACAAAGGTGACTGTCCGAAACACTATTATCAGTGTATACAACTCTCAGGCAGCATGACACGGGCATGCTCACAGTGCCTATGAATGTAAGCGTGCCTGTGTGTAGGTTTAAGTGTGTGTGCTGAGTTCAGTGACTGGTTTGTTTGTATGGGGCAGAGGGGTATTGGCCTTGCGCCCAGTATCAGCCAGTCCCTTCACAAACAGTCACGCTACAATGAGAAAGATTTGTGTGAGAGAGAAAAACTGCAGAGAAACTGTAACCGTAAGTGCAGTAACATTTTCCACACAAACACAGTGGCCAAATAATATTACAACATAATATTATAATATTACCACATAATATTATCTGAGTAATACATTCCACGCTACGTTTATGCCTGAAGAGTATCCTAACATTACATATATACCAGTACCAAACAGAAAGACACTCAAGAGTGGGTGAAAAAAATTAGTGGTCGTGGAATGTTTGAGAAAAGAGAGGGAAAATGGGTGGGAAGGGGAAACTGTGAAAGTCAGGCGAATAAAAAGACAGGAAAAGAGAGACAAAAAAAATCTATAAATGGAATAAGAACTGATGATAGAAAATTTTATTATGCATGAACACATATTTACACACTCTGAACTGATGTACTGAAATCCATGCAAATCAAACTGAGGTAAGAATGGGATATCAAGAGACATTGCTCCTCTATATAACAAAATGTCAGAGCAGTGGGAGGGGCTACTCACTCTCTCAGCCACTGAGCTTGCGCTGAGCTCCTGGCAACAGCCAATGAGGTGAAGCCGAGAGCCTCTCAGACTATGATTATAGTAAACAACTTCTAAACTCTTTCCCTCGGTTACCAATGTCATAGTTGACTTCCGCTGGGGACAGTTTTTTGAAGTAATACACGCAAGGGTGGAGGCTAGGATTATAGTAAACAACTTCTTAACTCTTTCCTGGCTGATTCCATTGAGAATGACACACGGGCAAAATATAATATCGCTCACTACTTTTAAATTTAGTAATATGGACACATCTAAATACATGAAAATGCCAGTAAAATATCTCAAATCAGCAATTAGTTGGCCATGGGCGACACTACTCACATGCAGAGACTGGTAAAGCTCTGTATGTTTGAGGGTTAATAGTTAATAGAGCCCCATGCTCCAAAACCTTTCTGTTCCTTCTATCCAATCATTGTTTTGTACGTGATTAAAACACAATCTCAAAAAGCCCACTCCTCTGTTTCCATGGCAACAGCTTTATGGGCATTGTTACTCATGCCACTTTTGGTGACCACTGACCATGGCACTATCTCCACGCGCACACACTGCCCTTTTGTAAGATATTTATATCACTGCTGCCATCTGCCAGTACAAGCATTCCAGCTATTTTCCAAAAGACATATGGAGGGGGGAAAAGACATGAAAAATGCTGGCTAACCAAAAATCCATCATGTTGGATTAATGTCTGTTGATCCACATTGATACTCTCACTTATAACATTTTTACCACTGATAGGAAAGTCTAACAGACTGGCTGCAGGTCCATGAAATGCACCACAAATTTAAAAAAGGTAGTTATGAAACTCTACGCAGGTACGCCTCTTTAAAGCCTGCAATGGCACACTCTTCTCACAAGGAGGCAGCACTGCCCTATGGAAAAAAACGAAGGTGATCACAGCTTTGGCAGACAGAATTGAGTGAAGGAGAGATTACAGCTAGAGACGGGCTTTTATGTGACTGTATGTGCAAGAGACTTACGAGACTACATTTTTAGATCCTGTGATCTCCCTTGAGATATAACATAGAAATCAAACATTCGGCGAATATTAGCGTGAACTAAAATGTAGAATACAAGGACAGAAGGCACAAAATATAGCAGTGAAAGAGTACTGTATAAAATGCTGTCTATCCATGCTGTAGTTTATATAAATGTATACATGTTTGTGTTCATGCAGAAACCTTCTAAAAAAAGGGAATGGCTGGCATTCCCGGGAACACTCTATGATCAGAGAAACAGAGAGACTTCTGCACTGCACCAGAGAGAGAGAAAGACAGAGAGCGAGAAATAGGTGAGGGAAAAACAGTAGAAAAGTCTGACACGAATAAGTGGGAGAATGGAAAAAAATTAAGAGAATTAAATTGACATTATGAGTACAGCAATGATGAAAAAGGAGACACCGTTCTACCATGTAAGTGCTAAACATTGCAGAGTTAGACTATACGACAGATGGTGACTCAGAACTCGGCACATAAATGGAAGAGATCATGTCCTATGCGCTATTGAGGCAGAGAACCATCAGAAACGCTGTATCAAATACGGACAAAATTATACTATAGCCCAAAATGAAAACACAGTCTGTAATACATGTAATTAAAGTGGTAAGTTGAAGTTTGAGGAAGGTGCTGTATATATTTTGCAGAGAAATAAGCAGACACAATCTATTTTATCAGTTGAAAATTTGCAGCAAACATTTTTATGTTTAACTTCTTTTAGATTCAGTGTTGTTGTAGTAGTTTTACAGTTTTTAGAAGAAGAAAAACAGCAACAGAATACATGCATATTGTTAGCATTTGTGTCGGCTCTAGTGATTAGTACATCTGTGTTTGCAGAGGATGTGGATTAAATGAAACAGAGAATGTTTGGAATCATTGCCATAGTAAATGACTGCTGAAAACAGACTGCCAATTCTGCTGTTTAGTGATTCAGATACTTTGATATAAAGATATTTTCTCTCTGATATCTAAGTATTATTTTTAGTATTTTTCACTTGAGACTCACAATATATAGGAATTGTATTTCCTCTCTCTTAAAAAAAAGTTTAGTTGGCTCATTTTTTTATTTGTCAAAATTAGGTTATATCAAAGACTATAGAATGCCTTAAAGGGACTTTGGTTATATACATCATACTCATAATCACTATTCAAACTTGATCCTTGAGTGCCCTCAAAACCAATCGTCTAAATTTATTTTTAGGTGTCCTTTAAGCTAATGTACAATAACAAAAATAACTGAAAATATGACCTGTTTATTTATGATGCTGTGACAGGTTGGTAAGCTGCATTATTGCAGTATTTTATCTAAAACAAATTGAAAATCATTATTTCAGTTTTGAAATAAATTAGCCAAAACAGTGTTGGACTTATACAATATATAACACATATATAACTGAGTAGGACAACATATATGGACCAATCATAAGTGTAATCCTAAACATCCACCTTCACTCAGTAAACACATCTGAAATAAGATCATAAACTTGCGCGCACACACACACACATACGTAAAGCTATCTAAATAGAAACATAGACTTCTGTTGTTTTTACATACAGCTAGTTATAAATACTACAACCTAAACCTAAACCTAATCCTAACAGAAAACTTTCTGCATTTCTACATTAAAAAAAAAACGTTCTAAACTTTACATTTATATTTATATCGTCCCCAAAAAGAAGTTTTAGATTTAGCTCACATCAAATTTGCCTCAAAATATAGTTGAGTAGGTACAAACACACACACACACACACCCATTGGGTTTCCAGTTTTATGGGGATATTCCATAAGTGTAACAGTTTTTATACTTTACAAACTGTATTTTCTATCTCCGTATCCTAACCCTACCCCTCATACAAGACTTTCTGCATTTTTAGATTTTCAAAAAACTTAATTTTGTACGATTTATAAGCTGTTTTCCTCATGGGGACTAAAAAATGTCCTTGACTATCCTTGTGGGGACATTAGAACTTAGAGAATACCAGGAACACACACACACACAGACAGCAGATAACAAAAAAAATTATATATATATACTTCTACTTTACATTTACATTTAGTCATTTAGCAGACGCTTTTATCCAAAGCGACTTACAAATGAGGACAATGGAAGCAATCAAAATCAACAAAAGAGCAATGATATACAAGTGCTATAACAAGTCTCAGTTAGCTTAACGCAGTACACGTAGCAAGGTTTTTACAAAAATTATATAATAAATAAAAAGAAAACAGATAGAATAGAAAAAGAATAGAGCAAGCTAGTGTTAGTGGTCTTTTTTCTACTTTAAGAAGAGAATTATCTGTTGACTTCAAATTGACTTCAAACTATCAAATTACATCTGATTAATAAAACAGTTTTTTATGTATGAAAGATTACAAATTATCATGAACATGGGCAGCATTGTGAAATGTCACTGTCAATGTGCTGGTTTAGTATATTTTAGTATATATGAAAGTATTTATAAAAGTTCAGTATATATATATAAAAAAAAAAGTCTGTGTGTGTTGTATGTTGCATTTCATCAGTCATGCTTTAAGATATTAATAATTAAAAAAAGATCAGTATTTATTTATAATGTACTTTTCAATAATTACATTTCAGAGTATTGGTCTCCTATAATGCTTATAATTCTCTGGGTTAACCATATAGGTTATCTATCAAAACTGAGCAGCAGTACAAAATTCCATTAGAACAACAAAAGCAAAAAAGCTTTTGGGCAGATTCTATAAATGTATGGATTTTCTTTTTCTTTTTAGCAGGTCTGCAATTTTGTTATACAGACTGTGCCTGTCTGTCTCTCTGTGTTAACATCCTTCTCACAAGCTTGCTTGATAAGGCAGGCCTACGAGATCAGGCCTACATTTTTACAAAGACCCTCTTGTTATTTCACAACACACAATTCCTTTCCCTCTCACACCATATACACTCTTGATGACAGCTAAATCACAAATACCATACATAATTATATATATATATGCATAAATACACTATGAAGACTTTTTTATAGATTACGCTAGCACACAAGCATACACTAAACATCTCCCTTAATGACACACTGTTATGTCTGTATGAATGACATTCTCTCATTCCTTACCACATGCATACAACGCGCATACACAACTGAACACATGCAACTAATTCATAAACACTTCAGTTCAATCTTTGGCTCTTTCAATTCAGTCTTTTTACTTTGCTTCACTTTCACTTTATCAGTGTACATGTAATGACCATGTTTTGAATATTTTGCTAAAATCAGCACTGCAAGTGCTACGACTAGCTAAACATTTAATTGAACCCACTATTACAGCAGCTGATGATTACAACCACACTGCAAAATCCGAGAACCACCAGAATACCACTGTTTTTAATGCCAAAGCATTTATTCCTGAAATGAAACAGACACCTTAGTTTGAGCTTAATTTGAAGAGGTAATTATTAGCTATATTAATCTGGATATACAATATTTTTTAAAGCATAACTTTTTATTGTATTCAATTGTAAATTCACTGAAATATGAAGAAATGCTGTGTGATTTACCATTTACAAGCACTGAAACTGAAAAACTGTACTTTTTATGTGCCATTAAATTTAGAATATATATTTGGTCTTTGTGTTGCATATGTGTTCACAAAAACACTTGAACACACACAAAAAAAATTGCCTTAGTCCTTATATGTGAATCACTGAAGAAAAAGAAAAAAAAAAAAACGGTTCATGCAATTTAAGAATCTGAAATACAGCTTTGAAAATAAAGACTAGAGAGCACAAGTCAGAGCTAAAACAAATGCATCATTTAGAAAACGGGTAAATACAATTTCCCAATGTGTACTGTTGGTTAAATTATTAGGAAGTTACACCAAACTATCCAAAAACTGTCTAGAAAAGGCTGTCTCCAAATTCTTAGTGCACACAAGAACACTTGTGAGAAAGGCCACAGAGAGGCTAACAATTACTTTTAAACTTGCTACAGTACACTAATTCTGTAGCTAAGAATGGGATTAAAATCTCAGCATCTCAGCATAGCACTGGTCTGTATGTAAAAGATATATGCCAAGTGCTATGTGTGAAAAGATTTTGTGGTTAAATGAGACCAAGGCAGAGCTTTTAAGCCAGATTTTGAAGCCATATATGTGGTGCAAATCTAACATCGCCCAGAATTAAAATGACACCATGTGAGGAATGGTGATGGGAAGAGTATGTTGTGGGACTGCTTTTCATCAGCAGAAACTGAGCGTCATGTTAAAATATGGTTGGTGAAAAATACTAAAATAATGTAAACATTTTTGAAAAACTGAAGCAATATCCTCTTTTTAACAATGCAAAACATTTATGCAAACAGCATATTTCAAGCATATTTATCATTTAAATAAAAAATTATAAATAAAACTGAAGCAATATCCTCTTTTTAACAATGCAAAACATTTATGCAAACAGCATATTTCAAGCATATTTATCATTTAAATAAAAATAATATAAAATAAATTTTAACTGTAATTTTTAGTTTTGAAATATAATTATCACAAAGAAAGAACAAAGAAAGATTTTGATATTACATATGTAATTCAGTAAAAGGGAAAAATTATAGTTATTGAAGACCAAAACCAAGCATTCACCAACACTGTGGTATAAGATTAATGTAATGTTGTGTATAAAACAAATATTACTTTAAGCACTGAAAACACATTGACAATCTATACTTCTGACATTCTAAAATTCTATTCAGTATAAAACATGGCTGTCTGGAATACTTTTGGATTTTGAGTGGTTACTGATCACATTTTGCAAAATGGTTTGTATGATGACCAAACTGTATAATTTAACTGTATAACTGATTGTTGTCCCAGGCAACCGATTTCCTACATAACTGCGCTAGTTTCTTATTTCATTCTTCAAACTGTCCTTACACGTACATAAAAATAATTGCAATAATTGCATTGCTCCATCGTTTTTTTTATTTTTTTGTGATGACCGGCTAACTGTACTTTATTTCTTACGTAACATATTTAGATATGTTTGATTTGTGTTGTAATATTGATGTTTCATTGGTTCAAATTTTAAAAAACTCAACAAAAAACGTATTCAAGCATTTTTTCATACAGGTTTGGAACAACATGAGGCTGAGCAAATTATGAGCAAATGATGAAGAAAATTTAATTTTTAAGTGAACTATTCCTTTATTTTACTTTAATAAAATACTTAATCAGTAAAATTGTTTTGTTACTTAACAGTTACATAACTTAAAGAAGAGCAATTGAAAAAAATCAAGTAAACGAATAAAAATTATATTCAATCTGTTTTGACATTTTGTGTGCATAGACAAAATTGACAAATATTAGTGCATCCTTATTCTCTAAATTGTTTCTATTTTTACATTTTCATTGAATTAGTCTAACATGGCATCTTTCTTCTGTTATTATGTAACGTCTCCAGGGAATCACAACTTAAACATTGGTGTTAGCATTGAATGTAAATATAGAATTCTCTTACCAGTTCCAGGTCGCCCCATGATGATGTCTTTGCATGGCACAGGATGCAAGGTCCCTGTGGGAAGTATGAGCGGCAGCAGGGCAGTAGGAGCAGGGTGACAAGGGACAGGCTGCTGCAGTGTCACTTGGTCACTCTTATCTTGTCCCCCTCCATCACCCGCACCAATGAGACCAGGCCCTGGGACAGGGCTAGACACTGATATGCAGGCTAAGGTGGCGCTGGATTGTGTAGGTAGACCTGCAGGGGTTGGGTTTGGAATGGAAGAGGTAGCAGACACTAGAACAAGAGTTGAGGAGTTGAGTTGAGTATTCTGCAGTAAGACAGATCCATTAGTGGAAGCAGCGTTAATTGGAACAGGAACCTGTAGCCCTGTCTCTGAATGCACACCAGTTTGGCTGTTTTCTGTGGAACTGGTCCTGTCCACCTCTGCAACTCTGGCCAGTGGGAGTTCTGTAAACTTTATTAAAGGAACCTCAGGATTTCTCACTATTACTGGAGAGTCTCTCAAAGGCTGCTGGGAGACTGTACATTGTGAACCTGATTCTAAGCTTAGGGGAGAAGCGGGTGGGGAAGAGGCAGTGGTTGAAGGCAGTCTTTGGGGGTGCGTGACAGTAGTGGTCTGAGGAGAGATAATGCAGAGATTGGTTACAAGAGAAGGGTCACGACAGCTTTGTTCCTGATCGGGTTTGTCATATTCCTGCGACAGTGGAGCTGGGGGAGGTGGGGCATCCGTCCTGCATTTGCCTGGGCTCATAGGTACAGTGAAGGTTAGATTGGTGTGGAAGGATGGCACAATACCAGACAAGTGTCTGTCTTTCTCCCTCTCTGTGCCTCCTGTTCCATGTTTTGGGACACCACTGTTGGTACCACTGGGGTGTTTGTGGCGGCGAGGAGGCAAGACTGGAGAGGCAGTAATAGGACTGAAATTTGCAGGGTGAAAGCCAAAAAGTGGCGAAGCTGATGGGGAAGGTGTAGGTGAGAATGGGGACTGATTTGAAATCGGTGAGAATGAGGGTGTTACAGACCTTGAGCCCAGGGATACCAGCATTGTTGCAGCCTCACATTCGTCAAAGTCAAAACGAGAGAAGTCTTGAGAAAGCAGTGATGGCAAGCCAAGACGTGGACGAGAGTCAATACCTCGGCTGCTTGTCTCACTACTGTCGCGAGAAGTCTCATCCCAATCAAATTCACTGCTAGCACGACCCCGCAGATCTGAAGGGGTCACAGTCCCTGAGCTACTCTCTCCACCTCCTCCACTCCCTCTCTCTCCCACTGCTCCCTCCATTTCTTTGGTACGCATGGAGAGGTGACGAGAACAGTAGCCACGACGCTGGGACTCTTTCATGCAGCCTTCTCGTGAGCACAAGCGACGCCATTGCTTCCCATTGAACTTCTTACGGATCCCATTAGGTGTACAAACCACATCACCTTTCTTGTATTTCTGTTGGACAGCTGACAATGGTGTCCTTGATCTTGAGGAAGAAGCAGAAGAAGAGGCAGAACTCCCTGGAATTGGGGTGGAGGTCTGTGAAGGTGTAGGAGTCTTTTCCAGAGGTGTCAGAGAATCCCTGGAGCTGGGGGATGGAGGCACAGAGGGTGGCATAGGGTGAGAGATACCCCCATCAGACCCTAAAACTGTAGGTGAAGGGGTGGGCTGTGGACTTCCTAAAGAGGTCCTGGTGATGCCTCGCACCACTGTAATGGGACTTGGATACCCAGGAGGTTTGGAAAGAATTTGTCTGTGCTGATTAGGCACACCTGCTTTTGGTCCCCCTGAGAATACGGGTCCTCCACCATCTCTGAATGGTGCTATGTTAAGCTGCAAAACCTCCATGTCCACCTCTGGAGTCTGCAGTTGCTTTCGCTCGTGTTCTCTTTCTCTAAATCTTTCCCTATTCTGAGTTCCATCATCCTCCCTCCTAGTTTCTAAACTAAACATATTGTTTGCTACCATAACAACTGCTGGTGAAGTGGAAGATGAAAGATGTGTGCTTCCAAAGTGATGGACCCCTGTGTCTGGAGATGGGAATCTGCAGTTCTCCCTGGGAGGACCTGCACTTACCAAATCTATTTCCTCATTTAACTGACATAGCTCTCTCTCCACTTCTATCTCCTCCCTGTGCTCTCTCTCCTCCCGTTCTTTCTCTCTCATAACCCCATCCCATGGCGGAACAAGGAGACGCAAGTTCTGGCGGGTAACCCATACAGTCTTTGTACTTGATGTCTGTTGCATCTCCTCATTGCTGCACCTCTCTTTCTCCTGCTCCAACTCCTCCTGCAAAAGCACCATGTAGGGGCAAGCTAAATGAGAGTCTACCTGAGCAACCACACCTTCTCTGTACCATTCTTTACCTTTATCTCCTCCATAAGGCACACAAACACGCGTCCCTACCTCCACAAGTTCATTTCCTGGGGGTGGGGAGTCTAAAATGAGGTCAATGGGTTGGTGTGGGCGACTTACTAATGTATGAAATGGATATGACAGCAGTGTCCCCTCCCCATTAATCTGCAACTCTACATTCAGCTGCTCTCTACTGGACCCACGTACCACACCACAGATAAATACATATTCCTTGATCAGCTTCTCATCTTTTTTTAAATTAGTTCTTGGTCGTCTACGTGCTAGCACCCTTTGGTGTTTCAGTCCTTTAGCTAGTGCTTCTGCTATTGTTGCAGACCCTCCGTGCTCTATTTGTGTGTGTTTGGGGGACAAGAGGACAGACAGGGTTGAATTGTTGGAGAGGTTGAATCTTCTTGACGTTCTTACATGGTTCCCTGAATTTAGCTGCACACAAGAGGGATCAAGGACCTCCAGGTCCACAGAGTGTTCACTGGCTGTGTCTGTGGATGATGAGCGCACAGAATTTGGGGCTTGCTCCCCATATCCATCTACTTCCACCATTTGGACCATCTTTTCTCTTTCGGAAGGCACCTCACTTTTCAACATATCACCCTTAGATCTATCTCCTTTTGGAGTTTCTGTGCTTGCTATTTTCCCCATTTCTCTCCTATTATTCCCACTATTGTCCAAATCAGAAATAGCTGCTTTAACTAAATCATTTCTGACCACAGGAGTAGTGCTTTGAGAAACGTGAGAGTTGTGTGGGGAACTTAGATGGTTGCTATGAATAGTGAGTTGGGCTACAGGGGTTGAACTGATGGGAGAGGTACTGGAAGCTTGATGTTCATACATGTATTTCTTCTTGGGCACCCTGGCTTTGAAAGTGGCTGTTTTTCGACTGGAGGGTGTGGTAGAAGTGTGGTTGGCACTCGGCAAGTTATTTTTATTTAAACTGTTGGCTGTGGTATTTGTGTTTTGTGTATTGCTAGCAATGCTGTTTGCATGTTGGTTGCTACCTTTACTGTTTGTGCTAGTAAAGTTTTGTGTGTTTGTGTTACAGATGTCTGTGCTATTACTATGTGAATTTTCATGTGCGTTGCTGGCTATCTTAATTGAGTCTGTATTATCTGTTAAACTGTTAGTGTTAACGTTCCTGGGGCTTTTTGCCTTATTCACTATTACTGCATTCTCTTCAGATTTTGATGTTTCCATTGTCCTTTCTCTTATTTGCTCTTTTAACACCTCACTGTTTAGGATGTTGCTACTCTTGATATGCTTGTCCTGAGAGCTATCTTCTTTGGATGGCGTGTATTTCTGGTCTGAAGGTCCAGGCGGTGTTGTCTGTGAATGTCCTTCAAGTTTGCCCCCTCGTTTTCTTGCTCCTTTTGCTCTTGTCGATAAAGGAGAGCGTCCTCTCTGTTTCTTTGGCGGCCTCATCTTTTTTAGTGTGGCAACTACTTCTTTCTTGTCTTTTTTTTATTTTCTCCTGTTTAATTGGCTTTTTTTAGGTTTCTTTTACTTCTCACAACAACCTGTAACAAGAAGGAAAAAAGTGAAAGAGAAACAAATAAATAGAAATTTCCTTGTTGTCAATATAGAATAATTGGGAAGATACTGCTCCATGTTTGTGAATGTGTTCAAACAGAAACAGTAGTGCTTGGTGCACAAAAAGGTAAATTCAAAAGAAGTAATTTAATGTTTATATTTACACAGATGTTTAGATATCAACATTATTTAAATAGCATACAGAGTAAAAAGTCTACAGAAAAACAGCAGACCATGAGTGTGCTTATGAATAATGCAAGCATGTTGCAACAACGAATTTAAAAAAGAATATTTACAATGAGGAAACCTTCAGCAAAGGACACGCTCTCTCCAGTACACCAAGTACTTTTCTGAAAACAAGGCTGGATGATCAAAATTCATGTAGTTAAAATGCTTTGATTTTTTAAACAAAATAATTGTAATGATTGAAATACACACTGAAAGTTAAATGGTGTGCAGAAAAGATATTAAGTCTTTCTAAATACTTTTTTCCCAGGCATGAAACAGTGCTATAAATTTCAATGCCATATGGGAAAACACTTAAAAAGTACATAACATTTTTTATGTGAAATTTGTAGGTGAAGGTCAGTGTTATAGAATTTTTAAGTCAAGGTTATAGCATTTTATTGAAGGGAAAAAAATATTTGGGTTTATTAAAAATGTTATTTTTATATTACTGAATTTAAAAAGAAAGATTCATCCGTTTTCCATCAAAACAAGAGAAGGTGGTATGTGGTACATAGGTGGTATAAATGCCATTGTCAGAGAGAATGTCACAAGGGCCCATAAGAAAATATATCCACATCAGTAGAAAAAAAAACTCAAATATTTGTTGAATCAGTTTAATTTTGGTACATTATGCATTTTCAGAGTGACATGCATTAGCTGACACACAACTTCACAGTTTAAAAAAAAAAAAAAAAGCTTTTAAATAAACATTAGACAGTTTAAATAAAGTCAACAAATCATAAGTACAAAAAACTATGTACTTTATTTGAAAATAAAAGTTAAAAAAATATAAACACATTGTACTTAGTATAAAAAAATTATTAAATTATTTGTCCATAGTTGGCACCCATTAATTAAACATGGTACCATTAAAAACAAGTTAATCCAAGTGTGTAAATTTGTTTTTACATCCATATCCACATTCAAAAGAATGTGACCCTCTCAAAAAAACTAGATTAAAATAAATCCACGATAAAAATGCATGAATTTTATCCCCAAATTCCACAATCAAGATAACCGGATTTGATAGCATATTTAAGCCTTGGATTTTGTTGCATTAGGCAAGACAGTGGTTACTCTTATTCATGTTAGCTGCCATGATAGAAAAACAAATTTTGCATATATGCCTGTTCGTAAGTGTCTTCAAAATAAAAAAAAGTATCAATATGACGTGGGTAGATCTATATACTTTCACAGTCTAAATAACGATAATAACAAACAATTTGTCAAAAGTGCTTTGTATCGTAAGTGAATACTGTAATATGTCCTACAAAGTAGATATGCCAAATCAACAATCAATGTGTGCACAATTCATTGTCTCATGATTGTGATTTTTCTGTGAATATATATCTCACAATAAAAAATCTGAGTATCAAAATGATGTGAGGGGGATCCATAGCACCCATGTGCATATAACGGATTGGGATTCTGTGGGTGCCTCTTTTCCCATACCCACATTACAATATCACACACACAAAACAGACATATTTAGCATCTGCTGTCACGCTGCAATACACAAACATGAGGAAAATCAGGCTGAGAATTCAGCAAGAGAAAAACACAAACATTCACTCCTCTACACATAAAATGCATTTTAAGCCAGCCCCCCTTTACCAGCCTGTCCTCATTCATTCGTACACAGAAACACGTGTGTGAAATCACACTCCTCTTCACTCAATTTCTCACTCTCTCTACTATTCCACACTCCCACCCACTCACAAAAAATCTGCAAACAGACACTCCCACACAAACAACACACGCACAGGATTTTCCTGTGAAAGATGGCTTTAAAAGGAGAATTGGGGCATTCTTTGAGTCATTCCAAGAGACACCCCACCCACCGTTCCTACTGACCTTAAACTGTTTATTTGCAATGGAGAGAGATTTCCTTCCTGGTTACTACATGGAATATTATACAGAAAATATTGTTATTAGGCTTAACTCAAAATTCAGGATCTTTGCATCACATTATAAACAATCTGTTTCTGAAATTTCAGAAAATATGTTTGTGAGAAGGCTTTTGAAATAGTGTGACAGCATGTTATTTTAGTAATTGCAAAATAATTTTAATTACTTGGATGCACTTATCAAAACCCAATGTATGAGTCAGCAATCAAGCCAAAATTCAGAGTACATTCCACTATTATCAGCTTTTTTCTGACCTCAGCATAGGTTGGTAATTTAATAACATGTTTTCCCTTGTATTCTCCCTGATGGGGAGTCAGAAAGTCTCGCAAATTTAATACCATAAAGAAAGTGTGAGTGTCTTTTTTGACAGGGAGGTCAAAAAGAAATAATTGTAAGTAAAAAATGGCCAAAAAAAGTGAGGCCTGATCCACACACTAAGAACGTTTAAAATAAAGTAATTAGGCCTATCTCATACTACATGATTGATCTTCAAAAAAAGAAAGAAGATGCCACAAATGTTTGCTGTGCTCATTGGCAATTTCACCTCAATATACTGCTTTACTACACATTTCAGTAAATTCACAAAAACAATATTCACAATAAATTATATAACATACAAATCATGGTGTAAATCTCTAAGCCATAGTTGGCTGTGTATCACATGGTTGTGTAATTTGCTAACATTATTCTAGAGGTTTATATTCGGTTAGAGTATACCAATTAAATTTAATGAAATAGTAAAAACAATAAAGCAAACACACAATAAAGTCTGTAAAAAAAAGTGAGGGGATACAAAACATTCATGTTGATAAATATTGCTCTTAAAAGTGAAAGCATAACTGCAATATCCTAAGCAATAAAGGTATAATATGATTGTAAGTGTATTATAATCTTTTACACAATAAATCCTGAACATGCTGTGTCTTCCTTGTCCTTGGTCTATTAATATATGATAAGCGAAGTTGTTGCTTAACTGATGTAGAGAAACATGACCCTTAAGTTTGTATATAATTTAGTACTGCAAACGATTTTTCAACTTCTTGTTTATGGCTGACAAAATTCAACAAATTATGCCATGCCCATGATCGGAAAATTTATCACAGCAATTTGAAATATACCATGATCATATATAATCTTCTCAGCCGTGAAGCTTAAGCGTGTTGTTAAAAGGTGTTGCTACGTTTGTATAAATTCAGAGATCCCTGCAGCTTCTAGAAATTCCTGCTCAGGAAACTGAAAACCCCATGGATGATGTCAAACTGCAAAACCTACAATCTAGAAAACATGTGACCCTTTTATTTTTACTTGATCACTATTTAGCCAAAGATTTACTTATCATGAATTTGAACCACTGACAATTAACAGTCAATTTCATTTGATAATTAAATCTCATTCATCTCAGGCCTCCCTTAGTATTTCACATAGAATTTAGCTTTTCATGCTGCTTTTCAAATCTGCATTAACTAGATTAAATGAACACACTGGACAACTTGCCAAGTTGCAAATGATAATAGAACTAGTAATGCTTGTACACCACAAGTTGGCTTGTCCCCAAGTTTCATGCATCAAGTTTAATGTAAATGTTGTAATATATTCCATTGCTTTAATATCATTCAGCCGTCAAAAACAGTAAATTCCTATCTAATGATGTGTGTGTGTGTGTTCATTCAGTGGAATCAGAATCAGAATCATTTTGTTCATAATATGATTCTCATCCGTCATGAAGCCCGACAGACAAATGATCATCAATGATCTCGTTTGCAGAGGATTGCATGAAACATCATCATGGCTGAATGTATTACATGCAGGACTAATTCTAAATGAAATGAACATAGAAACAGCGTCTTAATCATGAGGATATGTTATCATTTATGTTCAAGATTTATGCAAGAATAATGATGTGTGTGTGTGTGTGTGTGTGTGTGTGTGTGTGTGTGTGTGTGTGTGTTTGTGTGAAATGCAGTCTAGTGGAGTAGTAGTTATTAAGTACCTAAAAAAAAAAGAATTCTTTCCAATATATTATAGAATTCTAGTCTAAATAATACTGGCATCACAAAAAATCAAACATGAGACCACAGCAATTTTTGATATGCATCTATGTGTTCAATTATAAGTAAACAGATTAGCACATTTGGAAAATAATTATATTTTACAAATGATAAACTATATAACATAGCACATTCATACATTCAGATATTTATTTTGTGCAACAACAGTCATGCAGAACTACACGCACGCACATTCAGCTAATCCTAGGTTCACTTCCTGTGACTGTGACAGCTCTGACTCCTTATGTATGTGTCTACAGCTGGTCAAACGAAGCCTCAGCATTTTGGATATTAGCATGATACGTGTATTAAAGGTCTAATTAAAGCAAGAAAAACTCTGACGTTAGCCATATGACAGAAGTCCAATCCAAGCACACACTCTGAGCGGGGTGTTTTCTGCTGAAACGTTGCTGTGTTATACGAGTCTAAATAAACATCGATGTAAAACCTGCCATCCTCATCCTCAGGCCAACGACTGCTGTTCAGTACAACCTTAATCCACTTCAAAACTATACTTGACTTCAATTTATAAATGGACAAGCTACGTTCAGCTGTCACTGAACAACTACTTTGATCCTAAAAGGTCAAATGATTTATTTCAGAATTAATAATAAATATTCCCTGTTTATAAGGCTCAACGAATCCATTTGTTTTTCCTTTTCACTTATAGTCATTATGCACACAGGCTATACATTTATTAAGGTGAATCAAATGAGCCAGAACATATTTCAGTTCACCCAGATTAAAAGGTGATATTATAAATTTAATACTGAGCGTTAAGCCACCATGATTTTGAGAGTAATATTGCACAATGATCTATTTAAAAAAAAAATTAAAGCCTAGAATATACGATGCGTCACACACCAATGCCAAGCACAAACATGCAAGATCACACATACACACACACACACACTGCTGACGGTGAACCAGTTGTCAATGGAGCAACTGTCTGTGCCAAAGACTTTGCTCAAACCAAAACACAACCATACATCTATACACTGTTTCCCCTCAGGGGTCAATAAAGCACCTATCTTATATATTCAGACTGATGTGCGACAGAAAAGGGGGACACAGACTCACACGCAGTGGTGATGCCAGTATGCCAGCCTGTCACACTACTCGGATTTAATTGGAGAATAAGTCTTATAGTGCATCGCTCCACCGCAGTGTTACGAAGCAAAATAAACATGCAAAAAATGTGGATTACCAAATAAACAAAACAACAAAAACAACCCACGACAGTGCCATACACCACAATGTGTGCGATTTTCAAGTCAACGATCAGCCCACTCCACACAACACATTGCGTATCGACACTGATTTTGTGCTCATTCACAGATTGTTCTGCAAATGTGCATTCTGGGGCATACAGAAGGGTGCAGGGCTGCAGCAGTGCAGTGTCGTGCAGCTCAGGGGCATGCATGGGTGCTATAACTTCCTTCCTCCCCAAGCCCGACCATTTCCAACTGTATTACCTGCTTTATTTGGATTTTAAAGTGGGTCACCAAGGGGGTGTTACAGTCACAACATGAAACAGCAAAAACATGGAGAAACTCAAGAGACGAGCGCACAACAAGGGACATCAGGGATACATGCCTCGCTCTTTGAAAAATCAGCAGCCGTGCAAAAATTCCCTGCAAAAGAGTTCAAACACTTTGAAATCAGTAGCTAAACACTACCTTTAAAGCACGTACCAGACGAGCTGTATGGATGCTGAAGCAGTACATGTAGTGAGTGACGTAGACGAAAGGCTGCCCAAAACAACATCCTATCAACACTCCACCACCATCAGTCAGACATGGAAGAATATCACTCATTTATCCAACATGACCCAAAGGAGCAAAAGTGCTCAGTGGCAAACACCTACCATTACTAAAAGCATGCAAAGTGGCACACATGACCTGATGAAAAATGAATTGATGGATGGTGTTAATGCAGGCAAACTGAGCCATCATTATCGAGACACTCTTTAACAGCAGAGTGCATCATATTTACGTGCATCTCTGAAGATGACAAAATCTCAGGAGTGTGTAACATGAAAAACCCACTTGTGTCAACACTTCAAGGAGGCCCGTTAGGACTGAAAGATACTTTTAAAATATCAATTACAATATGAACTGATTATAAAACTGCAGTTTGGATGAAAGGCTCTTTTATATTTCCATAAGGACGTATTCCGAAATGTATTGGACTATGAGGTGAGCCGTTGAAATAATATGCACAACAATAAAAAACGTACCGTCAGAATGCGCACGAAAGCCGCCGGTGGTAGTAGTACTCGCAGCGCTTCGCAATGTCACGGGAGTAGTACTATGCCAAGGACTCGCAACAGCTAAATTAGTCAAGGAAAGGCCTTGTAAGAGAGTAAAAGAAAGCTTTAAAACGTATTCAAACACACTCGCACTGACGCGCAAATACACTACGCAAAGGTTGCTCATGTCAATAAGGACGTACATGCAGCAAAGGTTGCAAATTATCCACCTTTATGAGCCGTCCTAGCAGAGGGCTGATGACAGCGCGTGTAGTAAGTCCGAGTATTAGCGTCGGTTACGGAGTAAAGTATTAATTTGTTTGTTTTTACATTGGCGCCGTGACGTTCTTACTCGCTAGTACTGTAGGTAGAGCAGTACTTCCTCGAGCGTAATCCTGCCAGTGCGTAACGCAGTGCATGAGTGCCAGTCTGCTCTGTTCAAGTTGCTCAAACTCATGCCATTCAGTCCAAACAATTATGAAAGGGAGAACTTAATAAATTACTCAAAAGCTTGGTTTGAACGCTGTCTTTAAAACATTTGACAAAGTTTAATCTGCATCCCCACCCCCTGCCTTCTTCTTGCTCTAGGTCCTTCCTTGATATTTTAGCGAGCTGATTTGCTCTCCATTTGTCTTTTGCACACAACACTCGTGTCTAAAATACGCGTTGTCACTAATATTAGCGGTGGATTCGTTTGAGTAATAACTACTTACCAAAACAGCAGAAATACTTAGGAGGTAACCGATGAATTTACGGTGCAAATTGCAGATGGGCTCTGTCCTGTCGTCTGAAGTGGCGAGCAACGTCCATCCATGTCTTCTGTCTGTCGGGAATTTTACTTTATATCGGTCCTCCGTAAAACATATTTACCCCCTCCCAACAGCAACTCAGACAGGGATTAAAAACTATATGAATCCCTTTTCCACTAGTCACAAAATGGTGAATGAACCACTAACAGCTGGCCCTCCTGGCCAATCAGAGCGCACTGACTGATACAGTAACCTATGGATGTGACAGCACAAATTTAGAGGCGTTTCTCAGTGGTTTATTCCATTTGATTGGCAGGCGCTTTGGGCCAATCGCAATGAAGCTAGATACCAAGCCGGCGCTCGCTCCGAAAGTTACAGTATCCAATGAGAGCGCTGGGAACCATAGGAACAGGGTGTGGGCGGGCACTAGGGAAGTGTTCAAGAAGCGCTGGCCAATAACGCGATACGAGTTTTCGCTCTCTAAATAAAGGTGCGTGTTTACCACAAACGACAGCGCTACACTTAATCCTAAAATCACTGGTTTTTCACTTCCCCTGAACGGCAAGGAATGTTTCTAAACTAACAAAAACCCCATACGTTTCCGTTTTAATACTGTCTGCTATATTAAACAAATTTAAGCTCTGAGGATGAAAAGAAAGGTAAAATCACTAAACTGATTCGTTTAATCACAATAAAGCCCCCTTGTACGGGTCCCTGACTAACCATTTCACTTTCACACTACTATGCTTGTGAATACGGGATAGACTATTGTCGCTCTCGCTCTCAATTTTTTCCACTCTGCCTCGCTTTTCTCTCAGCAACAGCCCCTCACCTCGTGTGCGAGAACCAATCGTTGCGCCGCAATCCGCTGTCTCTAACGTATGTGCCGTTGTGCCCCGCCCCATCCATACAACCCTTGCAGGATTTTGGAGGTGACGTCATCGTGCCGCTGTGTGACTGGCCAGAGGCGCCGCGTCGACGAGCCAATGATCAAACTCAGCGATGAAGTCATCAAGCATGTTGCCACCAGCTGGATGGAAGGGGCGTGGCCTGACGTACTCGCCTAACCCCATGCTTGATGCGTAGTAGGACAACATACTAGTGACTGATGAAAGCGATAAGACACAGTTTTAAAACACGCTGGAAAAATAAATAGCATACTTTCAAAATATTGTTTAAATACATGTACAAGTTTTTTTTTTTTTTTTCAAACGTAGCCCGTTCAAGCATTGAAAGTCATATTCAGACATACTGACGCATTGAAGCGCACATCTACATTCATCGAATGAATGTTCGTAGTGAATTTCTTTTGAGAAGCAAAGGCGACGTTACATAATCGCTGTTGTAGGCAGAATCAAGTACTCTCAAGCGCCATCCTCAAATGTTTAAGCAATGTACAGCGGCCTCTGTCGGTTTTATCTTGATAAGCACAAAACTATAAACATACGTGCACGCGCCACTGTGTGGTGGCTTAGGGTTATTCAAAACACTGAGAACAGGGTGAAGTTCTTTAGCGCACTTTTAATTGAAGATGAAAATAGAGAATTTAAAATAAGGCACTTTTGTAGTACTCAAGTGTCATACCCCCTTATTAGCACTTCTTCTCCCAAGAGCCCTGCCCTTTGACCTGACCCCCTCCATGATGTCGACCCCTTTCTTTTGGCTCTGCTATGCCGTCAATCAGCTGTCATACATCTATCCCTCTACCCTACACTCCCACTGTGCCACAGCGAACTGCATTCCCTCCTCTAGTTCTCTGAAATGTAGACTACGACTGAAGTGATAAAAGAAGTAAAAGGGAGACGACAGACAGAGAATGTGACAAAACAAAATATCACGGGGATGATGAGAATAACCAGAGGCAGAAATATAATCACAGGTTTTATTTGAATCCCACAACCGGTCTATTGAAAGTTGTTTATTCAGTCAGTGCTCATAAAGAGCATTGATTTGAATGAGTAGACAGACCTGAAACCTACTGATTAAGTTAAATCAGTAGTACATACAAAAAGTTACTATAGTAAACGTGAATTAAGATCATCAGACAATGTCAAGTTCAAAATTCACATAAAATGGTCCATTTGAAACTGTTCTTGCACTAAGTTAAAAGAGTTACATCTCTGTGTATGTTTTCTACTTTCACCTTCACAGACACTTAATAAGAAAGCAGATGCTATAAAGTGGAACACTGAGGGGAAAAAAGGTTTACTGGTCTTTAGTAGACAAGTAGTGACACATATAATAATAAATAATAATACATATGTGGCCCCTCATAACACGGATTATGTCATTCTTATTCCCCATACAATTAAATAATAATAATTTTATTTAGCAATATTATTTACATTTACTTTCATGTTTGTAATACATATATCATTTGTATGAGCAAAAAGATTTGAGGGATGTCAATGGTGATGATTTTAGATGGTTGATAAGGCTTGTACTTCTGCTTTTCAGACAGCAGAGGCCAGTCTTAAAGAGTCTATGTTATTTATCATATCAACAGGCTGGATACACAACATGAATTTATAAAGAACTTCTCAATAGTGAATGGTCATTTAACGTATATTGATTTGCATGGAATTATAATTTTATTATTTATTCATTTATTTACTAATTGACTTGTCATTTTTGTCATGTTTGCACTGCATCAGAGTGTAGCTCTACAGACCTGTGGGCCTCCTAAGATGCTAATTGTTGCAATTTTAACAAAAAATACACACAAGTAGGAGCTTCTACAAAACTCTGGAAAGGAGATTCTACTTGCATGACTAAAATGGACACATTTGTGTTGTAAAAAAAAGTTGCAGAAACCAGATGGCTTTTAACCAGTTTAATTGACCCTGATTACATTTTAATTACAATTCTGAAAAAGAACACAAAAACGAATAAAGGAGGAATTAAAGTGTTACATCATGGTATTAAAACCTGTTATTATGAATCATGGAACCACAGAAATACATTTTGAGAAGGAAAGTGAGAGAGAGAGAGACTTTTACACAATAAAACAATACACAATATATATTTTAAAATCATACAATCCCCCGATGAAAAAAAATGTACAAGAGCAAGAAATCAGTAACACTACAAAATAACAATTACATGACATGACTTGAGTTCAAATCATAAGCCCGATCCTCCCCGAATGCCCTTCCTCCATCCTATATCTCTCCACAATAACCACCTATATTAAAGTTACAGTTTTACGTTAATTTACAAAATTTTAAATGTTACACTAAACACACTGTCGGGTTGCTCGTGGGAAGGCAGGGCTGGGGGAAACATTCTTAAAAGGATCTCTTACAGTATTGTATACAATGTTATCATGACTACAACACGAGGAGAAAATGTCAACAAAATAATGATAATAACTAATAATAATTAGGATGAACAGCAACATTGACATCAGAGAGCAGATAAACATGAGCAGTTCGGGTGAAAAACAAAACAAAACATCATTCGACTTGAAAAAGTGACATCCTGGGATAACCAACGAGAGCAGCCTAAGAGAAAACAAATAACTTGCCTCCTAAAAAGAAACAATGCACTCACTTTGTGCCCAAACTAAAGTTTACAGACCACACTGGTCAATACTGCTCACTCCATCTCAAATTTTTTAAATTTCGAGGTATGCCGGGCGTAAAACAAGTGCACCCTAGTTAAAGACTTGACTCGTCGAATAAGAAAGCATGAGGAGATCATAATCAAATCTGATTAAAGTGGGAATAAGGCAGCTAGAAAGAGTCCAAAACTTTGAGGAGGTGACACCGTTGCCAGTTCAATTTTGTCTTATGCATTATCTTAGGTATTAAGAGACACCTCAGCCATGATTTAACTCCTTCCTGTCACTGGAAAACCGTTATATCATGGCTAGTGTCCGGCTGGCCACCCCGCTGATGTCTCAAGTCCTGTGCTCAACTTCCACAGGGCTTTAGTGCACACAGGTTTATGAGGTTCACGATGCAAGATTTCAAAATAATTATAGCCTTGGGTGTGGTGTGACGTACATGCACAGAGACCTGCAGCCTCTGTCAAACACACACACACACACACACACACACACACACATCAGTTGTAGCAGTAGGAACAGGATGTTGAGGAGGTGCTTGCTGGTTAAAGAACCGAATGTGCCACATCATCTGTGGTGCAAAGCTCTCGTGCTCGCTTTGTTAGAGTCTTGTGTACAATTTAGTTTTTCACTCCTCTACCCCACCTTTTATTAACGTGATAAGAAAAGCAACATTTTCCTCCCTTACCCAAATAGCAACATTATCCCTGAGGAGAAGAGTCAACCTTCCCCTCAAAACAAAATCTGTTACAAAACCCCCTGAAACTGATACATCTGTTAATGCTATGCTTCCCATTTATAGTATGTGTAACACATAATATATAAAGGTATATTGAGTGTATACTGTTCTTTTTTAAGATTTTTGTATTTCCTTTTCAGACATGCTATTAAAACAAGGCATAAGAGGCAGTGTGTGTGTGAGTGTGTGTGTGTGTGTGTGTGTGTGTGTGTGAGAGAGTGAGACTTCTGGCAACATGCCTTCTACTGTCTTTCTATACTCAAGTTAGTATTTAAATGTTGGGATTATGGATTGAAACTGCTATTTCACCTCCCCCTCATAAGAGTCTGCGGCTGTTCTATATGGCTGAAGGACAGTTAATCGGGACAAAGAATCAGCACTTGGTTCTAAAGGGTACATCATCAAGTGCCAAAATAGTTAAAAATCGAGTCCCAGTTGGTCTAGTATTACTGTACAAGCTTGTGTGTGTGTTTGTGTGGGATGCTGGTTTAGTTCACGCTAAAGGACTGACTATACAAGGGAAGCTTGTTATAAGCTCCCTAATGTGTATTACCTTCAAACTGTCACTTCAAAGACTAACCAACTAAGGAACTAGCCGTTTAAGAGATTTAGGAGTATGGTCTCTGAACCGCATGTTACGCCCGAGTCATTTCGTCCCCAACGGAATGAAAGTGATTCAGGTATGGTCCCAGAGGGGATAAAAAAAAAAGAGAGCGAAAGTTTTAAGGTGAGCTGGTTTGGATAGAAAAGGAAAGGAGGAAGATATCCTGAGAACTTAAACAGCTAGATTTCCGAAACACACACACACACACACACAATCAAACTCGAATCAGACACACGTTTCATACAGGGAATAAGAACGGGATCATGGCTGAGTGTGTGTTTGTTTGTTTGTGTGTGTGTGTTGAGGGATTTTGTCCCTGAGGGTTCGGACTTCTGATCAGGCTGGTTTTAGAACAGCGTCTGTTTGTGACTTTCTGTGCATTTGTATCCCACCACATCACATCAAGACTGATCACAGTCTGTCGCTGAGGAAAATAATGCTAGGCTGCTGGAGAAAAAGATCAAGTCCCTCGAACCAGACCAGTCTTTCTGAGGCCCGTCTCTAGTTCTCTTTGAGGGGTTTTGAGGGACAGCTCACAGGCACTTTGCAAAATAAAATTATCTTCTAAAAATATAAAATATACTCTAGTGCCAAAGGTCAAAGTTCATGACTCCTGAGGGTCGCTGGGGCACGTGGGTGAACTCATTCCTCATAGCGGTCACGATGAGATGTACTGGAACGTGTGCTGTCGGGGGAACAAGGGTAGCCTGGGGAACGGGATTCGATTAAGCAAGGGTAAGTTAGTCTAAGTGTGCAGTGTATGTGTCAGTATTACTGATGTCAGTATCAGCAGTCATTGATCTTAAAAGTCACGTGTGAGTGTGGGTCCATCAGCAGTCGTAGAGTTGTGTATCAGCAGTCGTCTAGGTGTGTCGATGCGTATCAGCACTCCTTGTTCTCCAGTGACAGCTGTGCCGTGGCTCGGTGGAGCTCGGCGCTAACTCTGTGATGAGCGAGAGGAGGTGGGCTCTCTGCCTCTCCGCTCCCGCTTCCGCTGCCACTCTCCTCCGCCATCCCGTTCCTCTCTCTCCCGCTCTCTTCTCCTCTCACTTTCTTGTCCTCCGCCTCTTCCATGTGCTGGTCCTGGTCCCAGCGCCGTTTGAACCGGAGCTTCAGTGGGATACACTGGGAGTTGGTTTGTGGCAGGCCGCCGGAGGCCAGCTGCATGTCCGCCGGCTCCACGGGTTCGCTCTTCACAATGGTGGTACCGTGCCGGCTATCGCCTGAGGAAGAGGTGGGAGGGAGGAAGAAGGGTGGAGGGGCGGGGGCTTTGAACACCTCCTCCTCCAAGTCCTCATCAGGGTGGAGAGCGGCATCTGTGCCGTTGGGCTGTTGGTGCTTTTGGCTATGAGGATAATCATTATGGTGATGATGATGATCACGGTGTTTATGGTAGTGAGAGGGGAAAACATCAAACTCTTCATCTCTTTCATCAGCGTCTTCATCACTGATGTCAGTCACTTCGACTTCCTCTTCTGATTCAATGTCAGATATGGGCTCGACCTATAGAGAGAGAGAGAGTGCATGTAGTGTAAAAACAGAGTTGGGTGTTATGGACTAATTTCCATGAATTTTCCAGTTGTTTGTGATGACTGAAAGAGGACTTTTAAAAAAAGTTTTTATATCGTTTTTAAATATCATGCTCATTTCCAAGGCAAATAATTAATTTATAACAGAGCATAACTAGAATTAGTTAGTAATTAGGCCGGAAAATTAAAATTTTGAAATGACCTATTTTTAGGTTTTCTAGGACTGTGGGAACTCTTGACTTTAAGCCTGTTACAATTAAGCATCACACATGTAAAACAATGACAATTTTTTAAAGCCAGTCTGATTCAGAATTTTTTTTATCATTCCCTAAAAAGTTTGGATAGATTAATGGATTGTTCGCCATTGTTCAAGGAAGCCCTCAAAATGTTTCAATATTTAGATATTTTCTGACTTGTCCAGGAAATATTAGAGATGTACTGCTTCATTTTTAGAACCTATTTTACAAGTTGAACATTTGAAGTCAGTGTGAACACCCATCAGTGCATTCGTTTACATGCGCTTTAAAAGTTTTGTGTTTCACAGTAAACACTTTAATGCGGGAATAATGCACTTCATGACTTCTGCCCACATTTTTGCCCTGATTTGCAGTATGGAGAATGAATGCTAGCTGCCAAAGCTATAGATTTCAGAAAATTGCATAGTGTATCATTGTCACATCTACATACATACATTTTTTTTCACTTCAGACTGATTCCATCCAGTCAGAGGATATCAAACATGTTTGATATTTTGAGCCAGTTTTAGAAAACTTTTAATTTGTCATGTGTCTTCTAGCAACTAGGCTAGAAGAGTTTCTTTATGAGTTTGGAATGACTTGCAGTCTGTGATCCTCAGTCGTTTGGTGCAGTTCCCACCACTCTGCACATTTTGTATGTATCTCTTATCACTACAGACGTTTGTTCTATTCGACCTTTAGTGCCCTACGAAGTGGACTAAACAGGATACTGATTCCAGATTCCAGTTCGAAGGGAGCGTATATGTTCCATTCAAAGGGCATTAAATTGTGCGAGACGTGAATTTAAATTTAATTTATTTATAGTGGTACATTATGTCACACTTCACACTTCTCCAGTAAGTTTCATCTGTGTGTGAAGACACTGCAGGCCGTGGCGCAAATCCGTGAATGAATGTTCTGAAGTAAAGTGAACTTCAGCCGATTTCCAGTGCTCAGGGAGTAGGGAGCAATGAACACTGTGTAGGGACCCAGTCAATCGGAACACAGTTCATGCAGAGAGCACTCTTCTAACAAGCTGGTTATCTGAATCAGGTGTCTTAAATAAGAGAGACATGCAAAATATGCAGAGCAGAGGATCGTGAGGACTGGATTTGAGAACCACTGGTTTGGTGTATGATGGCCCATTTTTCTTTGTAACCATTTACAAAGTCAGCAAGTGTATTATGCTTAGTACTTTTTATAAGTTGCATGGTGCATTCCAGGCCTTAAGGTCTTTGCACACTGAGTCCGAAATTCTCGTACAAATTTTTGCGCATGTTAAAAAATAAATACAACCTCATGTTGTGTCAATCAAGTTTACATACTGCCTCCGAAACTTTTGTCTGTCATTAAAAAAACTGGACCAGGTTCGATTTTCTCCGTTATCGCATCCGTAGCAAGCATTTTGATAGGAAAGGATGACGGATATGAAAAAATGCATACAAAAATTTCGAACTCAGTGTGCAAGGACCTTTAGTCCAACTTGAATCATACCATCCATTTTATGTTCAACAAACAAAAAACAAGGAAGAAAAAACTCTTTTAATGGTGCATGTGATTGTACAGAACCTAATTCCTGATTACCTTAATCTTGGGCAACCCAGCGCTGTTTAACGAGCCAGTTGAGGAGGAGTTGGACACCAGTCCTGATCCGCTGGCTGAACTGAGATCACTCCCAAATGACAATGAGGAGCCCAGACCGGATGTAGATGAGGAGGACAGCGAGCCCTGTCGACCCTGACTGTCGCGCTGTTTTCGGCCCAGCGGGGGAGGCTGGAGCTTAAACTTGAATGGAGAATGGTGCTGCTCCTCCCCCAGGTGATGGTGAATAGGGTGAGCGTGAGGCGGCGGGAGGCTGGAGTGATGGCTGTTGAGCACCGAGGGCCTCTCGGCAGGGCCGCGATCACAGCCCTGGGGTCTGGGCATGCCTTTGTCGGGGCGCTGAGGCTGAGGAACGATGATGTGTGGGTAATGAAAAAAGGCACGAGGGCTCAGGTGGTAATTGTAGACGCTCTGGGTGTGAGCCTTAAGGTAGTGCTGCATGTCCTCTGGGTTGAAGGAGAAGATGGAGCCAGGCATGGGCGACAGAGTAGGGGAGGGTGTGTAGGCCAGGTGAGAGCCTGGGGTCATGGAGAGCGCCGGCGAGAGAGGTGGCGCCAACAGGCCTGGGCCTCCCGGACCAGGCAGAGGCGAGATGGTGAACGGTGAGAGAGGCTCGGGATGAACCCTGTGTCCGCCAACCTCTGACACTCGATGACCTCTGTGACCTCCCGGTCCACCGTACATCCTGAACATCGTCTCGTGAGACAGACGAGGGTGAATGGCACCTCGGAAACCACCTCCACCTCCTCCTCTCTCAGCCACTCTTTCCATCACTCTCTCCTCGGCCGCACCTCCGTTCCCATCTTCGATCTCAGAGTTGACAGAAGTTCCATCGCTGCAGTCAGAGACAGACCCACGGGTGATACGGCGGCCGCTGAACATCCCCGGACTGCGCAGTTCCTCGCTGCTGGGGGACCGCAGCACCTCAGGCACCTGCATGTCTGATGGAGTGGATGAAGGGAAACGGAAATGGGGACCTGTAGGCACTGGTGGAGCACTCTGAGGAACAGACGCTCCTGTGGAGAGACAAACACAGGTGGAGGTCTTAGCTTTTGCATTTTATTGCGTAAATAAATGTATGTGATTTGGGTGTCCTCGTTTTGTACCTGCAGACCCCATGTCAATGAAAGGGTAGTTGACCATGACCAACTTGTTGAAATTGAACTTGTAGGTGAAGCGTTTTCCTTTAGTTTTATGTAGAATCCTCTTGTTGTAATAATACCTGCACAAAGACAAGCAGAACACATTAGCCCCCTCTGAAATCAAATTTAAACCTGAAATGAAATATTAGGTTATTAAAAGTTTAAAACAAAGAAATGTTAAGATGTAAAATGAATAAGAAAAAAAATCCAGATTCTGTAATAATTAAATAAGTAAATGTATGACATCGATGGTGTGAAAACTTTGTACAGTCATATGTATACATATCTGCAAGGGAGGCAGCGTCTCCTCAAAATATTGGATGAGAAAAAAATTCAGTGCAAAAATAAAACAACACCGATATTACAAAATGTAACATTAAGAAGTGTGTAAAACAATTGTTTTTCTAAAGAAATATTGTCCAACAGTGACACCGGCAGGTAAAGTTACAGTGGGAGTCGGCGTCTCTCTTGCCTCCCCAGAGCCCATTGAGTTTTAACAGACCCTCTAAAGTGTGCAGTTTGGTGGGGGGAAATTGAGAATGAATGGGGGAAAGTCACGTGAGAGGAGGCAATGCTTTCATTGTGATGTGATTGGATATTACTGGTTATGATTGGTTCATTCGATAAATCCCGCCTCTTGTGTTGTTCGTGTGTGTTCCGTGTTCGCGAATCAGTCAGAATGAACAATAATGGCGTTAATGGGAAGACTAATTAAAAAAAGTAAGTAAACAACTCACACTTAGATATATCCACTTTTTACGTCAAAACATGACTTTAATTGGCATGAAAACATGATCTGTGGGAGTTTATAGTGAGTAATCAGCTTGGTGAAATTTAAAAGTAAATCTCTGTGTCTGCTAACAATATTTACGGAGCTGATCTGAAAAATTCAAAAATAGTTAAAGTTAACTATCAAAAAGAACAGCTGAACATTAGTTCACAAATAAATTATCGTTAAATTGTTACTGCCTTGAGTTATTATTTTGGAATAAATGTAAAATGCTTAAAAACACTAACTTGATGAGATTCATACATGGCTTTAATAAGTAGAACACTGATTACATTGTTAATGTAAAAATATAAAATAGATTTTTTTCTGATAGTGAATTTACATTTGATTAAATAAACAGAAGAAAAAAATGGTTTTTTGTGTGTTTTAGTAAAAACTAATTATATATTAAATAATAAATTAAATATAGAGCCAACAGTGCAGTGTACATTTTAAATTAATCCTCTTAATAGTGATACATCAAGAAACCAATAAATATTTAAATATGTTTTTGTATGTATTGTTAATATATTTTTATGTGTTCATTTACGTGATGGGAGGTATTGTCAGGACAGCTCTGGTCACTCTAGTGCCTGTTTATATAACACTATAACCCACTGATAAATTCTCCTTTCTTAATTCCCTTATATAATCCCATTCTCTCTCTCTCTTCTTATCTATATATTAACCTTTGTCCTTCCCCAGCTCTTTACATAACATCTCTCTATTCCTCACAAACCTCCATCCATTTATGTAACTCCAATAACGTTGCATCTTTCTTACAGACCCGCACCAGTTAGTGCGTGTTTGTGTGTGTGCAAATCCCTGTGACAACGATTCATCTTGTACTTAATAACCTTCGAGCCACAATTCTCTGTGAATGACATGTTTCAGGGAAGATGCTGACACTGAGCTTTTTGAATGCATAGAGGATCTATTTACTCTCCCTGCGTGCGTGTGTGTGTGTGTGTGTGTGTGTGTGTGAGTGTGTGAGAGAGAGAGAGAGTTCAGACAGGCTTGTCTGTAGAGATTAACCCGAGACAGACAGATAGAGTCTTGTGGTCAGATGAAGACGTGAGCATGTGTAAATGTGTTTGAGCTGTGCTCAAAATGATTTGAGTTCTTTTTTTCAAGTTCAGACAAGTATAATTTTTTTTTAACAAAGTACGTGCCACCAGAAGGGGAAAAAATGTGACTACGGGCACTAGGGGTGTAACGGTACACGTATTCGTCAACAATACAGCGTGGAAATAAAATGTCACGTAGCATTTAATTTACCTCAGCAAGTCATCAGTGTCCACAGCTCGTTAGTTCACTAGAGAAATGAAGTCTAGAGAGGAGCATTTTGCTAAATATTACACCATATACTCATTATATTTTACTAAACCTGTTAGTCTTAATTATTTAATGTACAGTATGTTTAAATTAATCTGTTATGAAACATGCTATGACAGCCATTGTGTAATTGAATACATTTTAACAAATAGCTTAGAAATTTTATTATTTATAAATTAATAAAAAAACTGCATTATGTGCAGTTTACATGTTTGCATACAATTATTTATTTTTTTATTTTTTAAAGTTGAGTGTTGATCATCTATTTAAAAATAAATAGTAATCAAATTTAAGTTTGGGTTAAGTTGTTAGGCCTAATTGTAACCTTATAATGTAAAAGGGCTCCCTATAGTTTTAAGCATAAGCTGAGGTAGATTTTTATCACTAAGAACATTTAAACTATAACTGAATGTATTTAAAGAAAGAGCAACTTGTTCAGTAAACCATTTAAAAAAAAAAAGTTTTTCCCCCTGCTGTACCGAAATTACACCGAACCGTGACGTTAAAACCGAGGTACGTACCGAACCGTCATATTTGTGTACCGTTACACCCCTAACGGGCACCAAAACATACACTGAACACACCTCCAATACAACTATTAACAAAGACACAGATGTAAGCAGGTGATCAGTGATTATATGACCCACGATAACACTCTGAGCCACACAGTGAGATATAAATATACTTGAGACAGCTGTGGATTAGCATGTCTACCAAATACACCAGCAGCAGCAGTGTTTGCATGGGTAGACATCCAGCTCACACAATACTTACTGTACTTCTGCACTGTCTGGCTGGAGGTGGTAACCTGAGTTTATATGACGGATGACAGATGAGAACGCAGAGGTGAGATGAAGGGATGCTCTAATGATGACGTCCTGAACTGTGACGTTCCAATCAACAGGCCAGGCAAAGTATCACTTATTTCTATGGCTGTCAGATATGACTGGTTCTTAGTAAAACTTCGCACAGTCACTCAATGCCATCACTTCATATGCTTTCTATGTAGCAAGCGGCTGGTTTTCCAAGGCAGAGGTTAAACGTACTTGAACTATAGTAAATTGTGTTTTCTGATGTGAAAACCAGTGAATAATTAAAATGGGATAACAGTTGGAGTTTTTCTTTAATTGTCATATTCTGCATTTTTCTCAATGATATGATGCTCAAAGACATGATGTTCAGGTTTTACCCAAATCTATTTATTTTATTTTCAAAAATGCATTAATAATGCAATTAATAACCTATTCCGTGATGCGTTTAAGTTTTTAATTTCTTATCTCTCCTTAAATCATAATTGAAAAAAAGCATCATTCAATCATGAAGGACTTAATTATTCTAGTTAATTATTCATAGAAAACAATAAGCACTGTTAAAATTATTAAAAAAATAAAAACCCTTATGGCTTTATTTCAAGGTCAATACATCTTCTAAAAAATTTGACTTTTTGACAAGGAAAGGTTAGTTTAGATTGTAAAATAATAAGTGGTATGACCCTCACAAAATGTAATATTTATGAATAATTAAGTCATGATGGTAGTTAAAAAAAAACAAAAAAAAAACAACAACAACTTACCTTTACCTAAATACACTCAAAAACGTTTTGCTTTTTTTGTAAATTATGATTAAGATGTTTACACTCAATTCAAGGTGTCGGGGAAAATGTATTATAAGTTATTATTTTGTACTTTATGGTTACACCACATGACATTTTCATCATTACATTTTTTAATAAAAACTTAGTTGACAATGGTATAAACATTATTTAAAACAATGTGAAACTAACTTGAAAACAAAGAAATCATCCACAAACTTGACTTGTTTTAAGCTAGATTTTAAAAATAATTTTCCTTTTTTTTAATATTAGATGCTTTTATTTGACCCTAAAACCTGAGTAAAACCTCTGCAAAAGAAAAAGAAAAATCACAAAAGATTTCCTAATCAATATTTGTGTCCTGTTTTTGAGTAAAACAAGATAAGCAAAACTGCACAAGATAATGTAAAGTTGTTTACAAAGAATATATCTTAAAGTCATAGTCTATATGACACAGAACAGTGTGTGAAAGAAGTGCCGCCCACCCCACACACATGACTGCATGTGCACCCACTCTCTCAAACACACTTTAAAGAGCATTTGAACTGACTTCAAAGCAGAAGAAAGGATTCTTTGAGCATCTGCATCTAGTGGCAACGACCCTCCTTCTGTCACACTCACTTACACACCTGTGAACCCACACACTGGTGGCTGGTCTAACAGAAACACTGAACGCTGACCGTCATTTTCAAAGGATAGGACAGACACATATACTCCGGTGACTAAATGACTTTAGGTGGTACAGTCGAGCAGGTTTCCAGGAAAAAAATCAGATTTTACTGGGTTAGGACTTGGATTAAACAGCAGATTATTAAAAGTTCTCAGAGTCAATATTCTGTGACTGACGGGAATATAGGAGCTCAACAAACACTACAGCAATTCCTGGTATTTGCAAATCAGGGCCTGAACAACACGCTTTAAAAAAGGGACAGAATAAAGAAAAGACAGAGAGAATGAGGATTATCACTCAGATCCTAAAGAGGTACATATTGTGCTGCTTTTTCCTGTATTATGTGGACTTGTGCTATATTTGTGAGGTCCAAATATTGGGAAAAAAATTACCCGTATTGACCCGAATATAAGACGATGTTTTTTTCTTGGAAATACATCTGAAAAAACGCTGTCGTTTTATATTCAGGGTCTAGACTTTGACATGTCAATAATACACCCACAACAATAGGTGGCGCCAAATACGCATAAAACGAGTGTGCCATGAAATACGTAATGTAAAGATCGCGAGTGAAAACAAAAGAAAAAGAAAACCTTACAGCTGCATGAGTCGTGACTGTCACGTTAGCCTGATGGGACCAAACTCCCTTTGTGATTTTAAAACGTAAGACAGTACCCAGATTTGAAGTCTGGTTTTTTGACAGCCAATGCCGATATCTTGGAAAGCAGGGTGGCCGATGGCCGATATAATTGTATTTATTTTAATTAATATTTAAGAAATTTGAAATCATTTGAAAATGGATTAAAAAATACATTTGTAAAATAAACATACTTATACTTTAGATGACAAAGTATGTTCCACATATAAATAAATATTTAATAAAAATATAATTAAAAAGGAAGTAAACTGTAACCAACAGAGCACTCCGTATTCTGGGAAGTTTGTGTGCATTGGGAATCATATTTTTTCAAATAAAGCCAAGGTATCACTCATTTTACATACAGCACACAGTGAAAATGACATGAATATGACAGTGGGCAAATGCATAAAGCGCAGCATAATTTGAAATCACGAATTTAATGTTTAAAGCATTCAATTCGCACGGACTGAAAGTCACACAGTGAACACGCGATCATGCAGGTCACATGCACACTTCACAAGATCTCACAACTAGATTCGACTAAATTTGCAAGGTTTGTGAAATTAAATTTTCATTAGCCATTCAAAGATTTGTTTAAATGATGTAAATGCGTATTTGCTGCATGCTGACGGCAAACGAGAAAGTATTATAATGTTTGCCTTTCTATTACTAATAACATAAAAGCAATCGTTATAATACTTTTTGTATACATTTTAATTCCTTTGTTTAACAGTTCTATCAGATTATTAGACAGACTTCTATCCGTATTAGACAGAACTGTTAACGACGACGGCGAACAAGAGGGAGAATGTGAGCGGTGTGCGCTCAGGCACTGCCGCTCTCAGCGCCGTAAAAATAAAAGTCCTGCATCGAACGCATCGGCAAAACAGAAAAATTTATCGGCCGATGCCGATATTTGAAAAATGACAAATATCGGCCGATATATCGGTCGACCACTAAAAAAATCCCCACAAACCAGAAATATTATCCTTGCAAACTTTTAAAAGATAGACACATATGTCTGAGTATATACCAACAAAATAGGATTTTTAATTTAAATTTTTTTAAAGCATACTGTACACACAAAAGTCTGACATTCACTCACAAACTTTTAAGAAATATACTCACAAATCTCTGAAAACAAATTTCTGAAAATATCCTCAAAATAATTTTTTGAATATATATACACAAGACTTTATAAAATATACAAACTTTTAAAAAATACATCCTCACAACATAAAAAATAACGTCACAAATCTGAAAATATCCTTTAAAACTTTTGAAAAAATACTGATTGACAGATGCCTGAAAACAAGCTCACAAACATGAATATCCTTGAAAATATAAAAAAAAAATTACACACACTCAAACAGAAATGTCTAAAAAGTCTAAAATATCCTTAGATATCCTTGAAAACTTACACAAATCTTCAGAAATGTCAAATATCTTCACAAACTTCTAAAAAAGTCCTCAAAAATCTGAAACTATTCTTAGAAACTTTTGAAAAATATCATCATAAAAGTAAAAAAAAAAAAAAAACATCTTCACAAATGTCTAAAATTAAAAATGTCCTCACAAATTCCTAAAGAAAAATCATCAAACTCACAAATTTCTGAAAATCAACAGAACTTAATGGGAAGCTCTCGGAAATATAAAGGTTTATGTATTTGCTCTAATTTTGGTCAAATTTGTCCCCAAAAGGTAAAAAATAGGACAAAACCTCTCAATGGGGACATTTACATTTTCAAAACAATTCATAAAAATACTGTCATGTTAAGAACCTAAAGAGTTTTCTATTAAAGACAGGGATGGTGTGGTTTAGGTCTACAGTTGTTCCAATTAGCTTTATATAAACAACAGAAGCCCTCATTTAGTAAATGTGTGTGCGTTTCTGAAGCGAGTGGAGAAAAAGTGAAACGATGGGGTGGGGTATGAGTGGGCCTGTGTGGCTCTAGGGCAGATGGTAAACGGACAGTGAGACCCACTCCATCCATAAGCTCTACTGAGAAGCCAGAGATAAACATCATGTTTTGTATGCTGCGTGTGTTAGCGCGTGTCACTGCTGCACTAGCGTGTGTATGCGCGTATCTCCACCCACTGAGCTAATAAAGAGCTCATTCTGTCCCTGACAATAAGACCCAAATCTGCCCTCAAATACACACACATGCACACACACACGCGCATGTCGTCATCCTCCTCCAAACAAAGAGAGCTGTTGTAGGACAAGGCCTCTGACCCACTCTTTCCACAAGTACACACACTCACACACACAGTCAATCTTAATCAAATCTCCAAAGAGTGAAGAAGAAATCATGGCCGGCCACTTCAATCAACACTACATCGGTTCTGATGCTGATGATTGCATTGAGAACATCGAAATAACATCATAGGCATGTTTAATATGACGAAAGACTTTGTCGAAGGGTTTTAATTTCTTAAAGGGAAAAAGCCCTAGAAAGATCTAGAAAAGTTTTGAGAAAGCAAAAAGGTGCATTTAATATTGTTTGACTTTGATCATATGATCAAAAACAGTTCTTCAAAATATCTTCTTTCGAGCTTCCCGGAAAAAAAAAAGTCACACCGTGTGTCCAAACTACACATGACGTGATGCCGTGATGCGTGATAGAAGGTATCTTTTCAATGTTAATCTGAGTTTTTGTCCAAACCAGCCGCGATGGCGACACGCAAAATTTCTATTTTAGAAACGGTTTCTATTTCTGCAGCATCGCGGCTGGAACAACAACATACAAACTATTACAGTGATAATCTCAGGTACTGATTATGTGCTTTATTCAATGTTAAAAGTGTCTAATGTGAGTTTTAATATCATATTGTGTGACATTTATAGCCATACTGAAAGCAACAACAAATAGTTTACCTCAGATATAGAAAATAAATTTAAGCAAACTTGTACGTTAAAGCTGCAAACTCAATGTGAACCAACAACATAACAAAGCATAACAACCAAATTATGGAACCAAATTCCATAACAAAGATGGTATCAGTCACTAAGTATGGACTTTTAACAGTGTTAAAAAAGTTTAATATTTATGAATTTGATTATAAACTTATCCATTTCGTTGCGAGTGCAGTGCGCTTCCAGAGAGAGCCCACCCACACACGCTTTTGATTGGCTGTGGTATTTGATTGATTCTGTCATGTCACGTTGTCTTGACGCATCTGGTGTGGACAGCCAAATTGTTTATGGCTGGAATCTTGTCGCGTCACGTGTAATTAGGACACAGTGATATGGTTTTGGAACGACATGAAGGTTTGTGATAGAATCTTTATTTTTGGATAAACTACGGCTTCAATGTATTCACATTGGTCACATGACTAAAACTGGCACTTCGATGGCTTTGTAAAGTAAAAATTCTTAGCAAGTAGCTACTGTGAGTTTAAATAAACAAGCTCTGATGAGTTATTTTGGGTCAGTTTTGACAAAAGAGGGATGAAATCTAATAAGGAATGGAATGAGTATTTGGGCGTCCATCGTGCTTGGAGCCAGACAGGAAATGTCCTGACGTTCAGTGGAACATCAACAGTGGGACAATAGAATTCCATTTTTGCGGAGTTTCCACACGCATGTGGCAGGAAGGTGATGAGTCGAGTCCCAGCGGGCTGCCCGCAGGAGAACATAATTGAAACAACACCCCGAACTCCATCAACATCAAGTCAAATTCCAGTCAGGATTAGAACATTAGCCCAGACTTTTAACACATGCCATACAGTGGTCAAGAAATGTCTGAAAAGGAGCGTTTGTCCTGGAATAAATGGACGTCACAAGCTGCAGGGTTGAATGTGAAAGCCCTGTTGTGAGTTTGAGAAGTGTCAGATTGAAGGTATGAATCAGATGGAGGAGTAGAGTGTGGGATTGTGGGGTAGGGAGGCGGTGTAGATGTGGAGGAATGGCAGTGAGTCATTGACATCATGAAAGAAAAAAAGAATGGAGAGGAAATAAGACAAAGGGAAAAAGAAGAGAGGAACAAGACCATACGGTCTTACAGGGAAGTTCAAACTGTTACCAGAAAATAATTACAACTCATCCCTCAGTTTATTAAAACACATATTTTTACAACATTTATTAATCTGGGTTAATGTTAATTTAAGACATTAGCTTGAACATGTTTAAAATGTATAAGCATATGTAGAAATTAACATTAATGCCGTTTCAAATGCTTTTTCAATTATCTGTTACACTCAGATAAACATTAAAATAAAAAAAGGTCTGATGTTACTTCATTTTCATTGCGACTTTAATGTTAATGAAGTGAATTGAAACAATGGAAGTCTCTGTGGCATTGTATTGGGATAAACTTTACAATACGCATGGTTTCAAAAGTAAGAATAAAAATCACTTATTTGTGCAAAGTTACAGGGAGTATTTCTTGTAATGTAGACCCTGTAACCTTTTCATGATACGTGGGAGACAATTTAAGTAACTTTATAGCCCAAATAACACATTTTTGTACCAAAGAATTAATGCGAGCACTTACACAAAAATACAACCTACACATTTCTGCTTTTAATTCCGTGCCCTCCGCATTCACAGTAATGCGCTGTTTACTCTGACTAAGGTCTGCAGAGAGAGGAAAGAGAACAGAGGACTCAAATGAGAAGTTATGTGCGGCTGCTTGACCTTCTGACGAGGGCGATGCAAATATCTCCTGCCCAGAACACAGAAAGGAACTCATGCTGAGAATGATCAAAGCACAAGGTCTCTCTATCTGACAGCAAATGAAGGTCCACCAGTCCAACAATTACCAGGTTCAGATTTCAAAACGCACTTTGTGCCACTCTTTGTGCAGTGTTTCCAGATTGAGCAGTTTGAAGTCACTGAATTTAGCTAGTTTTGATTGAACTGTGCGAAAGGTGTGCTTGGGAAGGTAGACGCAAAAATATTTTGTGATGATTTGGGTGCATTTTAAAAGAAATATAAAATTAAATAACAAAAAAGATGTTCGATGCGGTCCATAAGCTGTGTTGCCAAATTCTGAATGTTCTACACAGGTAACTTATACACAAGTGACTTACACAGTTTGGCAGTAAAACAAGTTTCTTAGCAAAGTGAGAAGAAATGAAAGAAAGCCTTCAAAAATATGGTACAATGACCCTGAAAGTCATATTCTGATGGCCATATGAGACTCTTAATAAAATGGAGAAATGTTGCATCATGGGACTTCTCCCCTGACCAGGCCATGTTTTAGATGTGGAGGCCTGTAGAGATGCTGGAAACCAGTGTTTCCAGGATGAATCACTTTTGGTGATCAGATCACGTATTCCTCGATGCACAGGCTTATACAGAATGAATGGCCATCAGTTGTGTTCCAAATTCTAAAAGCGTTTTTGCTCTATGAAAAAATAGACTCATTTAACTGAAGGTACTAAGGTTTAGACTGGCAATCTGGCAACCGTATCTGTGTCGGTGTGTGGTTGTCTAAGTCTGACAGGGACAGTCTGAGAGAAGTCACTTATAATTACAGCAACAAGTAGCTTGGCTTCATAGCTATACTTTCTTTCAAACACAAGGGAAAATACACATTTGTGTGAACTGAGCACACATTCACATTTGTAATGACAGAGTGAAGAGGAAGGGTGACATCATAGTTTAGCACAGCTCTCAGCTTGTAAACAGTTTACACTTCACTCTCATTATACTTTCTGTTTTGTAACGGAATACATTTAGGCTCAAAATCTGATCTGGGAAAAACAAACAATAGGCTAAAAATAGAGAAGAAGAGAAGTAAAGTAGAACTTGGATTATCAAACATAAGTGGTAGAGCTTTTAAGACAGTGTTTATGTCTTCTGGATAACTGATGGAAAAACACACCAGCACACACATACACATACAAGCATTAATCCTGCACTACGCTGTTAACATGGGATCTTGTCAGTTTGCAATCATGCAAAATCTCTCTTCCTAACAACAGCTCCAACTGTCTCCTAACTGCCATGGATTACATGATGTGATTCCCTAAATCCAATCCCATATAGCACACCATTACACACTATTGCTGCAAAGTCTGGCTTTACATCAGTAATCAGCAGTACACATAGAGGCCTACTCACTGATACTAATAAGGACTTGACAAATGCTACAGAATCTATGAGATGAGGCAGGACTTCACTAATGGATTATGTTGGGAAAATATTGTCAATTGACTGAATTCATTCCGATTGATGAATCTGAATGTAGTGTTTACATGAACGCTAAATAAAGTGATCGGGTTGATGTGCGCGTTTATATGTCACAAGCTTCAAATCGGAATAGATTTTTTTTTTTACATGCGCACACTGCACAAATAAAGAGTTTCTCACTGTTTGCACATAATAACCACTCTACTACACGGTTTCTTTATTTGTTTTTAACAGCAGAATTAATATGTATCCATTTATGGATAAATATACATATAAACCTCTGTGCTGTGCTGCTCATATTTATCACGCAGTAAAAATGCCCCTCCCTGCGCCCAAAACGGGTTGCCTGTGGATGAGAATCCAAAACAAGGACTGGTGGGAGGTTGTCCTGCTCCACTTCACAGTTGCCGAGTGAAAGGAGAGTTTTATAATGACAGGACATGCATTTATACAACACTTTATTCAAAAGGAAGAGCCGTTCGTTCAGCGCGTCATACGTCATTACGCTATTTCTGCGTCATTGCACATGCGCAGTCCTTTCAGTTTCGGGGTTCAATCCGATCAAGTGTTTACATGCACTCTCAATCGTATTAGAAAAGGAATAAACCACCCCCTTCAATCCGATTGAAATTTAATTCCGATCGAGCTCAATCGGATCGATTAAGGTGTTTACATGAAGGCTTTTCAGTCCGATTGAGCCGTCAATCCGATTACAAACGGATTATTTGGTTGCATGTAAACGTAGCCACTGAGAACTGACCCACGAGATTAGGCACAGACAGCACATTCCAAAAAATATTCCTTTAAGCAGTCACAATAAAACCTTTCATGGTTTCAGGTTTCTTTCAACAAAACAGATATTTTTTGTGGGGAATTAATCGTTTAGATTAATCAAAATAAAAATAGTCGTTAGTGGCAGCCCTAGCAAATATTGCTGCAAAATTTGCAGCATCGTGCCATGACCTGAGGGACAAACACAACCCAGAAACACACCGCCAATAGACACGCTCTCACAGGCCAAAACTGAAATACTGTTACTCATGTACTAGGGCTGCACAATTAATCGAATTTCTAATCGCGATTACAATTACATAATCGTTCAAAGCGGCAATTAATCGTTCAAAGTTCACTTATGTTATTCTGTGTGCTTAAGATGCATTTTTTTCTTTCTACATTTTATCTTAAGGGTTTTTCCCATTATTTTAATTTTAGTTTTAGTATAACACAGGGGTAGGCAAGTTCGGTCCTAGATGTTTCAGGTTTCTTTCAACAAAACAGATATTTTGTTTAGTTTGTTGATTTTTACACTCTTTCTGAGTCTTAGAATTAAACAAGGAACACTGTCTTTGAAATGTGGTTAAAGTGTACTGCTGAATGTATTGACAAGCATTTATGGTAAACTAAAATATACTTTAATGTAGAGCTGCACAATTAATCGAATTTCTAATCACTTTTTTATAATTTAAAGAAGAAACCAATCTGATTTATAGTTGACATTTGAGGCTTAATACTATAGAAAAGCAATAAAAGTTTTTCAGTTAGAGTGTTTTCAGCTGGTTTATTTTCATATAAAAATACGGCTTGCAGTTGCATTAAACAATGGTATAAACATCATTCAATGTAAATTGTGATAATCGTAATTAATAATCGCAATTACAATTTCAAGGGAATAATCGACAATTATTTTTGTCATAATCGTGCAGCCCTACTTTAATGTCATTTCTATTGAAACTTTTATGTCATGTATTTCAGTAAATTTGTAATGATAGTTGCAATTTGGTACATTTAAAATATATATTGTTTTTAAATGTAATATCAAAAACAAACTACAGTTTAAAATTTGAATTGTAAGTATGTAACACATGTACCTTAGTGTTAGTAGTAGTAATTTATTTTTATTGCCATGTCAGCATCTAAGGCTTTTTTCATGGCAAGTACGGAGTTGGAATAAATCTACAAACACAAAATAAAACCAAATAAGCACAAAAATACAGCAGATAAAATTCTACAAGATTTTTTTTAATTAACATATGATAAAAAAAATCTAAAATCTTCAGGTAAAATTTTACTAAACAAGTCCCTTAGTGTGTTACTCAACACATAAAAAAGGTACTATAAAGCATGACAAAAAAAATATTAAAATATTTGGTTAAGAATTTTAAGTAAAACTTTCAAATGTTTAATTTGACATTATTATAAAGTGTACCTAAAGTATGTTAAGAACGTGTGCTCTTTTTAAGTACTATTATATAGTATTTTATTCATCAATATTATATAATCTGCAAGTACAGGTGTTTAATATATATATTTATTTATATTTAATAGATATCTTTAAGATTTGAGTTAAACTACAATGTCTCTGTTCAATGAAAGTCAATAGGGTTCTGTATCAATAATGCATCCAGGTTAGGAACAAATAAAAATAATTTAAAAGTTGTAAATAAAAGATTACTCAAGTTAAAAAAAAAAAAAAGCCATTTCAATTAAAAAAAAATACTTCAAAATATCACATTTAATTCAATGTGTATACTTGCCGTTTCTTTTGTTCTTTGTTTGTTAAATGTACTAGCAATTTCTGAGTGGAAATTGTTTCTACACTATTGGTGAAATGGCAGATTTACTATCCCTTTAACAAATCCCACATCCCCAGTAGTGGTTTAACTGCGCTGGATCATACACTGATGGTAATCAATAGGGTGTTTGATTGATTACGTCCAGCACTGAACCCTCATGTGGCTTAACTCAGCCCTAGCGTATGAGGTCTGTCCTGAGAAGCCTTCAAATAAAGGCAGAAAGTGGATCACTCTCCATCCACTTTGAGGATCAGCACTGATCTGCTAAAGCAGGTGAGTCATGAACGAAAATAAAGGTACAAATGAGCAAATGCAGATCAGGTCAGAAAATGGAGTGAAGGCTAAAACTCGGATGCTCAGAATACATTGACCTGTCTGTACTGTAATGAGATTAGCTCCTGCACAGGTAAACGGACCGGGATTACTGAGAGATCAGACTCCATACAGTTATAACTCTCCAGTGGAAGGGTCAATCCCATAACGCAACACAAGAGTCGGACGCTTTAGCTGCCTCCTCTACAATTAGACTGAGCAGAAATAGGCCTCAGTCTGCATTGAGCAAACTAAAACAGTCAAGGATTTTACTTTTAAAATAGTAAATGCTTAAAAGGTTGGATGTGTTTGAAGATGGACCATGTTTTGTAATGATCAGCATATTCTGGTTGGTCCAAAGATGGTATAAGGAGGAAAAGACAGACCGGTCGTAAATAATAAAAGGGACAAATCGTAACCCTCAAAATAGTTGTTGCAGAAATTAACTCAGTTAAAAGAGAATTAAAGATCCTCTCTTGTCTGGCCTGGTAACCGAAAGGTAACCATTAAACCACAAGGGGGATTGTGTCTGAAATCAGTCTACTGTAAATTGTGTACTGTAAACTTTATTGTAAACAGGAATAAAGGCAAAGACAAAAGACTTACCTGAGAGCTCTGCTGAGTTTGTCGTAGTTCATCTGAGGTTTGCACTTGCGGGCGCCCCACAGCCTGGCCACCTCATCAGGGTCTTTGATCACAAACTCCCCGTAATCTCCTTGCCAGGCAATCACATCATGATACTCCTCCTTCCTCAGCAGCTCTAGGATAAAGTGCCACAGCTGGATCTGTCTGGAGCCAGGACTGGACTCGGGCTTATAGGCCCAGTCTGGGAACGTAAGCCCTGCAGAGATGGAGAGAGCAGAAAGGAGAGATCAGACCATGGTTGATATGTACTCTATATTGCATGTATATCATATCAAGGTTTGACCTTGGCCATGGACAGATCCTATTCCCCTACTTTTCAGTTTACATATAAAATAAAGCCCAAATCCTCTAAAATAAAATTACAACTCTGGCCAATACCAATAAATGGCCAATATTAAAATTCTTTACAACTTTATCTAAATAAATTGAAAATAAAACCACACAAATTACAATTACTGTGAATTATAGCATCATCACAACATTATAATATGAGCATGAAAAATGGATATATTTACTTTCCTAATATACAGATTTATAGATTTATATATATAGATATATATACGGTATATAGATTTCCTAAAGATTACAATTAACAGTGCTATTACCATTGGGTTTTTAAAAAATTTACTTAAAAATAGTGGAAATTGGCAAAACCATAAAGTTTCCAGTATTGACCAATATATATCCCTATTTGTATTCATGCATTAATTATAATTATGAATTATTACTTTTTTTAAATTACAAGGTTGGAGGTTACTGGAAATTGGCATTTATTATTAGGTCAATTCAGTCTATACATTTATCTGTGTCAGGTTCCAATAGCACTAGTTAACCATCTTTTTTACTTAACATTAAAATTATTTTACAAGCAAGTAACAGAGAATTAACGGCATAAAATGCATATCTTTCATGCAATGCAAGTCATTTTAGAAAAAAAGCTTCTACCGAATGTATAAATGTAAATCTTCAAAAAGCTCTATATCGTCACATCTCTTATCATCAATCACCCTGAGGTCTGATTTGAGAGTCACCAGCAACCTCACTCTCAATCTAACACACAATCTGATGCGATTGGCATATTCTAGAATCAAGAAATCTGATGATAATTTAGATAATTTGAAAGGGCTGCAGAGAGGATGGAGGGTGTCCAGTCACTGAGGGTGAGGACGGGTGAAGTGGGGTCAGGCAGGGTCAGGTTAGGCTCAGGCTGGTAAATGTCGGATAGGGTAACGGCTCACAGTGGTTCCTCAACAACTGATCCTCTTAACACTCAGTTTCACACACAGAGGCCCTTCTCTCTCACACACACACACACACAGACACACACATTTACTTGGCTATGTAAATCGGGACATTTTATAGACTTCTAGTTAAATACTATAACCTAACCCTAACTTACAACCAAAGAGGAAACTTTCTGCATGTTTACAGTAAAAAAAACAAAACAACTTTATTCATTTTATACCACTTTTACAAATGAAGACATCTCCAATAGCAGGTTTCGTCAGATTTGGCTCACTTATGGTTACAAATATGTCCCCAAAATAATGTTAAGTAGGTACACACCCAAACACAGGGAAAGTTTTTCTTTACCAGACAGCTTTACTTTGTGATTTAACCATTATTCAAACTGTCTAAACGATCTCTAATGGAGCTACCTTGAGTTTAAATGCATTTAAACCTTCATTTCATTCTTCAATTCATTCCTGCAGAATAAAATATTTAGAGAGTCTTTTCTCTACAAAACCATTCTCATTTATACCTTTATAAGGCATTTGGGATACTTTTTTTATCCATTTAGATCAGACTATGCAGAGTTTAAAATCAACCTTGAATCAGTTTTGCTTTTATTATAAATGATACAAACACTCCTCAACAACTTCCGACAATTTACTGATTCGTAGAATCAGACAAATCACTTCCTCTTGATGACTCAACAGATCTAAAATACACACTCAAGTGGTTGTTTTTCCTGTTTCTACCTACCAACAACCTGAACAATATTTTTTCTTTCTTCAAGACAGGAAACCAGTGAAAAACAGTGCCTTTTCTATACATTTTGAGAGGCAGTTGATAAATAAATGTCAATGTCTTTTTACACTCGGACTGGAAAGATGTTTATCACACTTTTACCTTCAGCAAATGAACAGAAGTAGATTTACTGAACACTGAGCACATCCTATAACCTCTACTTGCTCTCAAAACATCACACACAGACACACAAACTCTTAGAGGGTACATCTGATTGCTCCTTTAAGAGGTCAAATGTACCATGCACCAGAGAGCGAAGTCTGACTTCAGGAACTGCAGACGGGGATCTGGTTTCACAGCTCACATTCTCTCTCTCTCTTTCACACATACACACACACACACACACACACACACACACGTGCACACACATGAAAAGGATCCATGCTAAGAAGTTTGAGCTAAATTCAATATGTCTGTCAAACTCCCTGATGAACAATGAAGAGGAGACACTATGAGTCACACACACACACACACACACACACACACACACACACACACACACACACACTCACCAGCAGGCACAGATACAGTTACTGCTCTATCGTAACACACAAACATCAGTGTTGATTCACATTCAGATCTGCAATCACTCATACAATTCAACTCATCCAGCGCTCTGATTCAGGTGTGATCTGAATGAATGTGCTGTCCCAGTCGAATGATCTCTATATTCGTCTCAGGATGAACGGCTGTGAATAAACTAACAGTGAGCTCATGTTTTAGGATGAAACCTCTTCAGGCACTGTGTGTGTGTGTGTGTTATTAATCATGTTACAGGTGATTACAGAGTGTCCCAGCATAAATGCTCTGTAATGACCCATGTTTCACACCCACATTGTATCACACGACACCCCTGCATTTCTCAGAAATACACACCTATACATACTAACACAAGTATGAAAACTACTGTTTAAAAGTAAGGGGTCTGTAGGATTTTTTTATGTTTTTGAAGCATTTTAAAAGTATTTTATGCTCTCAAGGCTGATATATTATTATTTATTTATTTGACAAAATAATATTGTAAATTTTTTATTTTAAAATTTTATTACATTTTTTCATATCTTTTAATTTCTTTGTAAAGCCATTACTTTAGTCTATAGTGTCACATAATCCTTCAGAAAACATTTCATTATGCTGCTCTGGTGCTTAAGAAACATTTCATATTATTGTTAGTTGAAAACAGTTGCTTAACGAAGTGTGAAAAGTGTGAATGCGTGTTCTTTAATGAACAGAAAGTTTGAAAAAAAGTGTTTATTTTAAATAGAAATATTGGTCACACTTTATTTTAAGGTCAAATTCTCTGTATTTACAAACCATTAACTATGACTTTTGCCTCAATAAACTACTAATATGCTGCTTATTAATAGTTAGGTAGTTGTTAAAGGTGCAGTAGGAGATCTTGGAAAATGCTAACTTTAGCCTGATAGCACTGAAAGCGAACATCCCACCCTCCCTGCAATCGCCATCCAAAGCCACGCCCCCTGAATGCATATAAGCTCACAGACCAGAATACCAGAGACAACATTACTACAATAGGCTACATCAGCGGTTCCCAATTCCAGTCCTCGCACTGGATGTGAAGACATGTGTGTGTGGGTGTGATGTGTGTGAAGACGCTGCACAGCGCAAATCCGTGAATGAATGTTCTGAAGTGAAGTAAACTTCAACGGATTTCCCCTGCTCAGAGAATAGGGAGCAATGAACACAATGTAGGGATCATATTGATCGGAACATAGTTCATGCACGTAGCTCACTTCTAACGAGCTGGTTATCTGAAGCGGGTGTGTTAACTAAGCGAGACATGCAAAATATGCAGAGCGGGGGGCGCGAGGACTGGAATTGGGAACCGGTAGGCTACATCATGTGTCATTCACCTGTGCGAAGACTTTAAAAGTACTACAATACCAGGAAGGAAGATCGGGTTGTTGATGTTTGTCTGCAATTCTCGCTCTGTCTCCACAGCGTGCGTGAACGCGCTGATGACGTATCCTGTCTGCGCGAACAGGGTGAGCAGAGGGATGCTAATACATACTGTACGTTGACAGGCAGGTAGGAAAGCCAATTAAAACGCTCGGACCGAGCGTTTTGATTGGACGAACATTTCTTGGTCCTACGCCTTCCACAGAATATATAAATACAGATAAGTACATTTGGCCCACTTAATTTAATGATTGCTATCGGGATGTGAAGAGACTTTCAACCAGCATAACAAAAAATGTTTCTGAAGGCAATCACCTAGTGCACCTTTAAGTTTAGATGTTGGGTAGGATAAGGGATGTAGAATATGGTCATGCAGAATATGTGCTTTATAAGTACTAATAAACAGCCAATATGTTAATAATAGGCATGCTAATAAGCAACCAGTTAATAGTGAGAATTGGTCCCTATACTAAAGTGTTACCGAAATATTTCATGGTCAATTATCAATTTAGTGCATCCTTGCTGAAAAAAGTATCTTTTTTTGGCCTGCAAATATGGAATGGATGACGCATCCGCAGTTTTACATCACAAAAAGTTTTGTTTCACAGTGCAAACAAAAATACGCAAGAACCTTCACATAATCCAAGGTCGAAATAGCTGAATAAGCTTTTATTTTACAACATTTTAATAAAAGCGACCAATCATCACTAATGTTCATCACCAACTTCAGATTTAAAGGAAACTAAGTCTTTACAAATTTCTTCTTTGTGCACATCCACAGAAAATAAAACCTGCACTGGTTGACAATGACGACGCTAAAGGTTGTTCTGATGGCATTTCATTTTCCCAGACAAAAGCCTCTTATACTAGTAACTAGGTTATTATTCCCCTTTATTCTAATTCTATTGGCGGATTAGGACACACATATTTTAATAAACCTTTAAATTGGGATGTTTACACAAAATTTACCAAAAAAAAAAATTTTATTTTAATTTTGAACTGAAATGAATCAAATCGGATTGTGTCGAAAGATTCCGACCCCTAATAATATAGGGTTCTATGATTTACGCAATGCAGAAATTTGGGGAAAATTAAATCAATTTCATAGGACTCTAAAAACTTCAGTCTAAAATCAAGCCCTAATGTAAAAATCTAACAAGCCATGGAAACTGTACATAACTGACAATTTCTTGTTTTTGAAAGTAAAAAAACATGAAGTCCACGTGTGTGATGATGAGTTGTGTGTCCTAAGGAGTTGTGCGAGTGTCTTAATAGCATGCTGGGTTGTGTGTGAGAGTGTATGACCTCATCCCCCCCACCCTACTTATCCTTTGTGACCTTCGCCACCCCACCCCCTGTACGCTGCCATCTCTCTCTCTCTCTCTTTGCCCCGCTCCCCCCAGGGCGAGACACTAGATCCCCATTACAGAGGAGAGAAGACAGACCCACAAACACACACACACACACACTGCATCAATAATGCAACAACCTGACTGCCTGAGTGTGTGTGGTTGGGAGATATTCTCTCTGTCCTGGGATGCCGGAGTGTTTGAGAGTTAAAAAGAGAGAAGAAAACTTAGAAGAACGTAGAAAACCGAGCGAGGTGATAGAGAGAAGAGACAAGACAAGAAACAGAAGAGAAAAGAGATGAGAGAACAAGAAGGAAAAGAAAAGAGGCGGCCTGAGGAGGGGGTGGGAAAGAGGGAAACAATAGAGAGAGGGAAAGGGGGATGGGGTGAGAGAGAGAGGGATGAGATCATAGCTCTTCTAGTAGTCTGTTGTCACTCAGGTCAAATTGCCTCCCTCTCTCTCTCTCTCTCTCTCTCTCTCTCTCTCTCTCTGAGGCATCGATTGCACTCAAGAATGTAAATCTCGCAGGCACTCCTGCACTTTAGTCTTACATAGGAAGTATTTAAAGAATTCAGAGCATCCAAGGAAACTACCGCTCTGCTCTGCAGTGACGTGTCCATACAGAAAGAAAGACAGGACGACCCACAGAGACGCACTTTCACACTGTAATGCATTTCTAGACCTCATTCCACATTTTCCTAAAATGTCTGAAAGAGGTCAAATACTGGAGGAGGGCAGACATGCATCTGTCACTTTAACTGCACACCATCAGATCCCAAAAATACGGTGGCCGAGAAGTGCAAAGCAGATCACATAAATAGGTATTTGCACTTAGTGTAAATAGCATATTGCTAAAAATACTGCTATTTTCACTTAGTGTAAATAGAATCCATTGCTAATACGAGATTTGGAAAGGGAGAAAAAAAAAGTTCGGCAAAAGGTGGGATCGAACCCGGGTCGATCGCATCAAAAACCAAGGGCACACACTTATCCAGCTGCGCCACTGGAGCTGATGTTTTACAGCCACTTTTTACAGCCACCCGTATTTTTTATTCCAGAGTAAAGGCAATTCATAGAATGGGAACAATAACACAACATAGCTTTCTCCAGGTATCATAGACCTGCTTGGTTGAGACAAGTTGTACTAGGTTTGATAACTGATTTGGTCTGTGGACGGAAAGTTTCACAGAAATCGAATTCTCTCGCTCAGACACACTTTAAGTAATGGGCATGTGGCATTCTCCCTCTTTCAGTGCCGCTAGTGTGTGTGTGCAGACACTCAGACTGCCTCTGCAGTAAGAATGAACAGACTCTTTCACAACGCCTCTGTTTCTCTGTGGGAACAAAACAATCACACGGAGGGCCATTGCCGACCGAACCATGAATCAGCCCTGTAGATCCATTTCATTAACGCAATTAATTACTTTTAAACATTCAAATCAGTCCCACTCTTTCTTCTCCTCTATCCATCCATCTATTTCATCTATCTATCCATTGTTCTATCATCAGGAAAAAATGATCAGGCAGGACTGAGGGAGAGCTTGAAAAAGGGGGAAAGTACAGTGGCCGAGAAGTGCTAAACAAATCACAATTCTGAAAACAAAATAACAAATTACAAATGCAAATGCAAGTCTAAAAAACAAAATAACAATTCAGAAAGCACAACAACAATTTAAAAACATTATAACAAGTCAGAAAACACAATGACAAATTCGAAAACAAAATAACAAGTCAGAAAACACAACGACAAATTCGAAAACAAATTAACAAGTCAGAAAATACAACGACAAATCCGAAAACAAATTAACAATTCAGAAAACACAACGACAAATCAGACAAACCGGAAAAGGTAGGTATAGTTTGAGACAGCGCCATTGGTTTGGGATTACTCACCGCTGACTGGACGAGACATCTGTCAATCAACGTATACAGGGAAGAACCAGCCGAAGAACAGCAGAGTCGTGGTAGAAAGTTCGGAGATGGTATTAAAGTAGCTCAGTTTAAATGTATTGTATGAATTGCCCTTACTCTGGAATAAAAAATACGGGGTGTCTATTTAGATTTAGTTAAAAGTGGCTGCAAGTCATCAGCTCCAGTGGCGCAGCTGGGTAAATGCGTGCCCTTGGAATTGCATATTGTTTTATAATGTACTACAATACTGAAGTGCAGATAATTGCCACTATTTGCAACAAGTAGTATACTCAAAAATACTCAAAGTCAAAAAAGTGACTTTGTGTTTTTTAGACTTGCATTTGCGTTTGTAATTTGTTATTTTGTTTTCAGAATTGTGATCTGCTTTGCAATTCTCGGCCACCGTACAAAAAAGCTCTGATCTTTATATCAATAGTTCATTCATTTTCTCTACAAGAAAGTAGTCTTAATATGTACTGACATTTTGGTAAAAATGTCATTTTGTTTTTTTATGGTGTTTAGTTCATATTATATTTTAATTCATATTTTATTTCAAACTGTTATTTTAATTTTTTTGATTTCGAGTGTGATGACTGGCGTTAACTCAGTTTATTACTTAGTTACTTAAAAAAACTTGTTTTGGCTTGAGGAACTAGTTTCACTACCCAAATTGTGTCTGAAATGTAAGTTATTTAAAGGGATAGCTAACCCAAAAATGAAATTTTTGTCATTAATTACTCGCCCTCATGTCGTTCCAAACCCATAAGACCTTTGTTCATCTTCAGAAAACAAATTAAGATACTTTTGATGAAATCTGAGCGCTTTCTGACTCCATAGACAGCATGGGTACTACCACGTTCAAGGTCCAGAAAGGTAGTAAGGACATTGTTAAAATAGTCCATGTGACATCAGGGGTTCAACTGTAATGTTATGAAGCTACGAGAATACTTTTTTTGCGGAAAGAAAACTTTTTTTAAAGAAATTAATACTTTTTTTCAGTTAAGGACGCATTAAATTGAAAACTTTTGTAACTTTATAATCTTGTGTGCGTTGATGCTTTAATAAAACTATATGCAAAACCACTATGCTGATAAAGTACTTTGAAATTGAAATTGAGAAAGCGAGCAGACAAGAGAGAGAGACTCAAAATAACTTCTCAAAAAGTTCTGAAGGAGTTTCTGTCAGGCAGCACAGAGGAGGGATTCAGCTGTTGGCTGGAAAAAAGCAAAACAAAAACAGCTCTTCCTCTGTCTCCACTTTTCTCAGATGGGAGCTGCCAACAAAGAGAGTTTGGAAAAAGAGGATGGATAGATAAATCAAATTCATTATGATTCAGAAGGATATCATTCTACATCGCTCTCCAAAAGTACTGCAGCCTTTTCTTCTGTTTCGAACAGGACTGAGCAGTATGGGCACAATTTCATTTCCTGTAATTTCTGTGGCACTAGATCTTTATGTAACGTACACTGGACCTGTGACTGTTCCCTGGTCATTTCCACACCTCTGCTGAGACTGTGAGCAAGTATGTGTGTGTGTATGTAAACTGATAGAAAATAACTCGGTGTGAAGAGAAAGGAGACAGATCATCTGTGGTTTAACACTAACAGGTGAGTGTGAGGGCTGAATATAGCACAAAGTCAGCATTCAAAGTGTGTCTTGAGGCCACAAGTGAATTTGTGAGTGTGTGTGGATGAGCATGTTGAGACCGATCTCTTTTTGACAACATACTGTGTGTCTTAAGTCCTTTTCTAATGAAACTTTTCTCAAAACTGTGCCACGTTACCTGAACATCATAACCTTCTCACAAAAGCCAGTGTTTGTTTATATATCTCTCTGTTTTAAAATTCAGTGTAATTTAATTTAGTCACGTGACATTACAAGCTGCTTTGATGTTAAAAAATATTTTAAAGGGTTAATATCATACATTTTCCAAGTATTATTCAATAAATTCTGCTTATGAAGGTACAAAAGTTTACTGTGCCACAAAAATAAATATTTTAGTTTTACTTTGATTGTAAAAACTGAAATGCCCACTTCGCATGTGAAATGAGCTGTGCTCCAGTTCTCACACACCGGCTTGAGAGTTTGCTGTAAGTGTAGTTTTTAACTCCTGTATGCTTCTGCGTTACATTATTGCAAATTCTGCATTACATTGCGATAGGATCACAAAACAATCCATTATAAAATTAACACGTTACGTTCAGGCTGAAATTATCATGGATCTTGTAAATACTATTCTTTAGTGTGACAAAAACTCCACTCCAGCACTGGTCACCTGTTGGTAGAACAGTGGTTTTACTGGCTAAATACAATGAACCAGTACCATGAATTTAGTGAAACCATACTAGTACTGTTTAAGATTATTTATACAGAAAAAAAGACAGAGAGCATGCATTACAACAGATGAATGAGTGTGAACCTGTGTATGAACAGGGTTAAATTTAACTGTCCACTGTAAACACTCACACGCACACAA
>NW_015546094.1:719780-719962 GCF_001515605.1 Sinocyclocheilus anshuiensis | reverse complement strand
GCAAAGAGAGAGAAAGCGCAAATGAAAGGATGAAACACAAAGTTAAGGGGTTTAACACTTTTTCGCTGTAACTTTCTTCTTTCACACTCCAGTACTTCTCCAACCAGTTACAGCTCTTTCCAGGAACCGAGAAAGAGAGAGAGAGAGAGAGAGAGAGAGAGAGAAAAGGGTGGAGAGGTGCG
>NW_015546094.1:708755-718735 GCF_001515605.1 Sinocyclocheilus anshuiensis | reverse complement strand
GAAAGAGAGAGAGAGAGAGAGAGAGAGAGAGAGAAAAGGGGGGAGAGGTATGCAATGAAAAAAAATAACATTTGCATAATTTCTCTTTTTGAATTCCTGACACAAAAAGACAAGCACTTAGTGTGTGTGAAGAAAACAATTACTTCCTCAGAAAGCTCACAACAAAAACACACTGTAGTAAATGATAGCTGCCCCAAAAATAAAAATTCTGTCATCATTTACTCATCCTCATGTCATTCCAAACCTGTATGACCTACTTTCTCTCATGGAACACAAATGAAACATACTGTGATAAGGCACTGCTCAAAAGAACTCAAAAGAAAATGACAAAGTCATAAATATCATTATTGCATATTGTTAGTGGACCCAGAATCCACCCATGCTGAACCCCTTTTCACAAGGCCACATATTATTCGAAATATACCTTTTCTCCACTGAATAAAGTAATATGGGTTTGGAACAACATGAGGGTAAGTAAAAGATGACAGAACTTTTGGGTGGAATAGCTAAGCATGTCTTTCTTCACACACATCTCTTTACGCATTGTGAGTGTTGAGTATGTGCAAAATATTAGTACACAGAGGAGAGGTGGAGCATCCTGCGTCCCAGAGCTCGGAGTATATTTGTCTTCTCATCCTCCGCTCATTACACTTCTATCTCTCCTTTCCATCTCTCTCTGTGAACATCACTTATTCACTCAATCCCTAGACAAGAGCCACTCATCCCCTATCACTCTCTCTCTTATTTAAATTACCATCGCAAACTTCTCACACTACTGCAGTCAAACACTTCATTCTATTTTCACTCTCTCTTTTTCACAGACACTCACACACACACAAACAAACACTATAGCTATATTAAGAGAAGACCCCTCACAGACTCACTGGTTTTACCAAGATAATGACATTTACTTTATCCTACCCATAAACCCAAACTTAAAGGGATAGTTCAGACAAATATGTTGTTTGAAACTTTTACTTTTATGAGAATTATCTCTTGACATTATTACATGTAAATCTAAGCATGATTTGTGAATCTTTAAAATAGTAAAAGACACTTAAAATGCCATTACATGTCAGTTCTTGGCATGTTTCACTACATTTGCAAGGACAAAATTTGACCCACACAAGTATAGTCACACACATACACAGCCTCTCTCCAGTTAGTGTTAATGTTCCAACAGGTAGGTGCGAAAATGAGAGTTCAGCCCACCCACCTTAACACATAACTGATCAGAGTGTGAGTGTTTGTGTAAGATTGTTAGCGGACCCAGTACCCGCCCCTGGTGAACCCCTTTTCTCAAGGTCACTTTCTCAAGGTACCCCAATTGTGTCAAACAGCACAAAAATTGCAGGTAAGATATATCAGCCAAGTAACGCAACCGACTGACGTGTCATTGACAGGCTATGAAACTGACAGGTTATATCACCCCCATGTCTCTGAGTATTTGAATGTTGTGGTTGAACGCCTGTACAGCAGGAGCAATAGGGTTAAACGCACTAGAGAGTTACAGTAAAGTGTGTTTGCGTACGCGTGCATGTGTGCGTATATGTACGTATGACTGGGTGTTTCCTGGAATGTGTCACCATTGCGGTACAGGAAGTTAGCAACTGTTCTGCACCACAACAACATCTCTGCTTCCTGTATATGTGCATGCATGCATGTGTGTGAGGGACAGATTTTGACTCAAAGCATCTGTACTATAACATTTGTCACTTTCCTCTCATTTGAATCAGATCTGATGGGAGTCGCAAACTTTCAACGAGAGTCACGCCAACCGACACAAACATTTCGCAGCACGGAGTGATAAAGATAATAAAGAAAAACAAGCAACAGGCACAGTGTGTGTCGGTGTGTGTGCGAGTGTGCGTCAGCGCTGACTCAGTGCGTGAGCGTGTTTGTAATTCAGCCTTCACAACGCAAACAATCTCTCTCCTCCATTCCCTTGCTTTCTCCATCCTCTCCCTCCCTCTTTCTCTTGGACACCATCTCCTAGCAACCAGACACTTCAGGCCTAAAAATAAACCCCTAGAAATGAAGAGAACAAGAAATAAAACATAAACGACAATTAATCATTTCACCAGAGCGTGAGTCTCAAATAGAAAAGGTAGGAGCGAGAACGGAGCGCAACAGAAAGAAGTGAGGCACAGAAGAAGAGAAGAAAGAAACAGAGAGAGAGCCAGCAACAGGTATTTGTTAGTTTTCTCGTGCACTCCAGCACTTCTAGTTTGCTGGGAAGGGAGCGGACTTTTTTTTTTAGAGTCTACACACACACACACACACACACACACACACAATTATAATATAACTCTTATAACCGCAATGGTCTTCACACCAAAGCAGTTATATTTACTCTTCTTCTAAACCTCATCTCCAAAAAGAAGTCCACATCATTAGATTACATTTCATTTGGGCTGATTTGTGAGTGAAGAACACTTAAAATGTTCTCACAAGCATGACATGATTCCCTATATTTGAACACTCTCTACTCTCGTTTGCTTTTCACTTTTGATATAAAGTTAAAGTTCTTGCTCATGTAGCAGGTGGGTCAAAGGGAAGCCCTGCTCTCTTTAACTGTCCTAAATTTAACCAGATAAACAAACTCTTATGCATTCTTAACTGGATTGTAATAATGAGAGAGCGAGCAGACACACACACACACACACACACACACACAAACACACACTTTATTAGCACACCTAATCTAAATGGTGTGGTTCTACCACAAACTTCCTCTTTGCTTGTGTGGAGGAAGGAGAGGAAATGAAATATAATTCAAATATATAAAGCAGCGATAATAAAGTCAGTCAAACACAAGAAAACGTCTTTCTCTCTGACAGATTTTTAACGCACATCGATTGCAAAGCACTGTGCTTGGCAACTGGAACTGAGGGCAAACATATAACAAAAAATATAAAACATTCTAACATGAAGTCGCAGTGTAACTGATGCAACAGATTTTTTTCTTCTGTATTGTGGAGTGCAGCAGATCATTGTGTGAAAAATGTAGGGTGATTATAAGGAGCCTGCAGTTAACTGTAAGAAAGGGGCAGGGTTTAAGTGGGCTAAATGATTAGAGAAGTACAGCAATTTGTCACCAGCGAAATAACTGGTCATTTCATGGGAAAGATCAAAAAAGAAAAAAACAGAAACATATTCATGGATCATTCCTAATAAGATCAATAATAATGCATTTAGAAAAAGGATAGCGTCAACTTAAATTTCATGCAGGCTTTAATGTTTTTAATCAAACATGTATTACAAAAACTTTTCATGAACCTTAAGGACAAAATTTGCTTCATTCAGAAACACATCAATGCAAGCAAAGATAACTTGCATTTCAGTAACTACAATTTGATTGTGTTTACAATTAATGTTTTCAATCATAACTCCAATAAAATATACATTAGTAGAGTACAATGTGCTGTATAAACAGTGGCCCCAAAAGGTATTTGGACATTCAAAATCACACTTAAAACAGTTTTCAATGGTTGGCTAAAAGCAAACATATCATTTAGTTGTAATAAACACACATTGTGTCCTGTTAAATTGGTTGTTGAAATGGTTAACAGTGACATCGTCAACACGTCTGTACGAGTGTACACACATACAGCGACCCCCTCCCGTCAGAGCACAGCGCTTTTATCACCTTCCTCATCTTTGTTTGTGTATGGCAGTCTGACTTGCGTCTGTGTGACGTGTAACCGGCCAAAAATACTCCCTCTTCTTTATCTCCATCACTCCATTCCTCACCCCTCCTTCCTTCACCTCCATCAGTCCTGCTCTCCCTCTCTTCCTGCTATTCTTCTACTTCTCTAATTTTAGATAGTGGGGGGAAAAAGACCGCGCACATCTGCGAACAATCTGAGAGAGAGAAAGGGCGAGAGAGGGATACGAGTGTTTCTATCCAAGTAACACAGTTGTAACACTTGGAGTTGGTGAGAAACTTTTGTAAGAGGTATGGAAGTGTGTGTATGTGTTTGTCCAGGGTCCAAAATGTCCTTGTTGTTGTTTCATCTGTTAATAGTGGGTGAACTGAGAAAGTTTACTAGCCAATTAGGATTAGGATTTTTTTTCTTTTTCTTTTTGAATCACTACAAAATATAAATGCATATCTATAAATATATAATTTATATATAGTAAATACAAATGTATTTAATTTTTAATGTTTTATATGAATGTATTAATTAAAGGTTAATTTATATACACCATATACCGTATATTTTTTTATTTGTTTGTTACATATATACTTAGTATATACACTATATATAATCTATATAATTTTTAGAATCTATTATATATATATAAAATCATTTCACATCACTTGCATTTCTTTATAACTGGTAGTTCCTCACAACTGGCAAGTAACTTTATTTACTCACCCAAGCCAATTTTTACTCACATTTGGCACTTCCAAGCGTTAATTTTGGACCCTGTGTGTGTGTGTTTGTGGGAGAGAGGGGACAGAGGACAGGACACAGCATGTGTGTGTGTGTCCAATGGTAAACATGTACAAGGCTGGGAGACATGCAGAGATGCCGCCTGTCACCATCATATTCACACACACACACACAAACAGGCAGACGTGTCTCTATGTGATGGTGGTGTGGTGGTGAGCAGCAGGACGGCTGTGCTCCGTATCTGAGAGATGCTTAAATGGATCTGCTCAAGCTGATTAAAGTCCTGCTGCTCGTCATTACATAACACTCACCTCACCAACACCACAGGAGACCTGGATTACAGCCGCCGCCGTGTGTGTGTCTGATCACACTGTATTAGTGCAGTGTCTCTTCAGCCTGTCTAGATATTCAGTGTTCATCTTCAGCTGTGTGTGTGTGTGTGTGTGTATATCAGTATTGTCCATGGATGGAGAAACACACACGTATGCACGCAGCAGGGAGAGATCTCATTAATGGCGGGAATGATTGAATTATCAGGGCAGAGTGTTTAGGGTCCAGATCTCACCACAGCCATCCATCTTCCTCTCATCCTGTTGTTTGTCTTTCGCTCACGATCACTATCGGTCTCTCTATCTCTAATCACCTACCTCTGTGTCACTCTCTCTATCACCTACCTTTAGTCCTATTCTCTCGCTCAGTCCCCCCTTCTCTCACTGTCCCACACCTCTCTTTCTCCACCCTAGTTTACCCATTACTTAATTTCAAAGTACTTTGTTGGTGTGATTGATAAACATGATATTGCATCAATACACACAACAAAAGCAGTGACACAAAATAATAATAGTAATAATCATCATCATTATTATTATTATTAAAATGAGGTGCCAGCAATAATTTTAATAAATGTAATTATTTTAATAATGCATAATAAAATAAATGCAAACAAATCAAATTTAAATAAATTTAAACAAAAAAGAAAAGAAACAAACAAAGATAAAAAAGCAAATCAAAACAAAAAAATATAATTAAACAAAAAACAAATGGAACAACAAAACAAAACAAAACAAATAAACAAAACAAAATGAAACAATATGAAACGAAACATATCAAAACAAACAAACAAAAACAATATGTCTTTATCTGGTCCCCCATTTCTCCCTTGGTTTTTGTCTCTATCTCTGTAGTCCCCCTGTCTCTCTGCCTCCAGGGACAGATTACCCTCCTCAGCTAGAGCTAGTAAAGGCCGCTGCATTATGCAAGACACTGATGATGTAACCACGCTCACTCACTCCTCTAAAACACACGGTGTCTCACCACAGCAACAAGCATCAGATACTGGGATGTAAAGAATCAAAACAACCATCATCATCATCATCATATGGACTTGTATAGCAGCAGATTCAGCCTTGTTAAACATGATTCCACTTGAAACACACATAACACTCACCTCTGACAAAGTCAATGACCCTCAATCAACCAGTGTGTGTTTTTAAAGCAAATCAACTGCAACATGAATTGATTTGTGGTTCTTAACACTACTGATCTGTCTGTAATGTATCAGTTCCTAAAATAGTGAGGTTAAAGGTTAGGTCACAGAAATGAGACTACATTAATGCATCTTTCAGACAAAGTTTGTTGGAAATACATACACATGGGTGCCTCATTATTATCGAATCAACTAAACCACAGTGCTAACCTACTGACCAGGTTATCACTACAACAAGGGAGAGATAGAGACTGGTCAGTTTTCTAACTTCTTGATTATTGCTGGTGTATTATGTAATGGGGCAATGAGTATACACACACAGTGCAGTCCACTGGACCGAGATAAGAAGTTAAATTGTCTAATCAAAGCACTTTATTGTCGCTAAACCATATATGTGAGTGAATACACAACACACATATCACACAATGGGTGTATAAGATGTATAAGTATTTGAACATCTACACACTCATGCCAGTCAGACACACACTCACACACACAATATGGGATGGAAAATAGTAGGACCGTACTACACCCAGGGGAATCCCATCCAAAAACACATCTACCCTAACAGTGCTTCATCCATGCAGACACACACACACACACACACTCTGAGGCAGCTGGCATTGAGTTACAGTATCAGTGGCAGAAACAATGGAAGTGCACGTTTCTCAGAACACACACCTTGCTGAGTCATCCAGACCAACTTGAATGGTGCATTCCCGCCACCTACTGGATAGGAGTGTGGGGCGCATAATGGTTGGGAAGTTGGAAAACAATAACACAGCATCACAATATGGTAAGGGGAGTAACATTTCCATCACACGCTTGAGGTATTCGGCCAATCACAACGCACTGGATAGCTGGCCAATCAGAGCACACCTCGCTTTTCAGACCGATGAGCTTTGTAAAAATCTACGCGTTTCAGAAAGGCGGGGCATAGATGAGAAACAATAATGTACAGTATGTGGAAAATAATGTGTTTTTTGAACCTTAAACCGCATAAACACATTTCATTACACCAAATACACAAAATAATGTTATTTTTAGCAACATCATATGACCCCTTTGAATTTCAGTTACAATATGTGTACAATTAACACAATATGTTCAATGTTTTGTTCTTATAGACTACCATTCAGTTGTTTGGGGTAAGTATTTTTAATGCTTTTGTTAAAGTGTCTTAGTCTTACCAAGGCATTTATTTGATCCAAAATACAGTAAAACAGCAATATTGTGAAATATTATTAGTTTTGTTTTTTTTTAAGCTGAATTTTCAGCAGTCATTACTCCAGTCTTCAGTGTCACATGATCCTTCAGAAATCATTCTCATAGGCTGTTTTGGTGCTCAAGAAACATTTCTTATAATTATCAGCATTGGAAACAGTTGCTGCCTAATATTTTTGACACATTTTATTTAGGATTCTTTGATTAATATAAAGTTCAAAAGAACAGCATTTAATTGAAACAAACAAACAAAAAATTGTAATGTCTTTACTTTCACTTTTGATCAATTTAATACATCTTTGCTGAGGTAAGTAAAAAAAAAACAAACAAAAAAAAAACAAAACACTGACCTCAACACTTTTGAACAGTAGTGTATTATAAATTGATATATTATCTATCCGTCTATACATTCTGTATATGACATGATACTCTTCTTTTTTTTTTTTTGTCTAGATGTAGTAAAGCACAAAATAAATGCAAGTCATACTCTGGCATAATATTTCATTATTATTTCTTAGAAAAGCAGTGAAGCCATTTTGATAAAATTTTTATAATATTTGAAAAATATTAGGAAGACCTTTGCAGACCCTCGTGGCTGTGTATCAAGTTCAATAATTCTTAAAATATCAGATAATTTTTTTATGAAAAGGTAAAGTTATAAAGGGTAAATGTCATGTGGTGCAACCCCCACCTAAAAAGTTTATATTTTTATATTTATAAAATTAATCATTCCTGACCTTTTTTAATTATGATTGAGATGTATTCATCTTAAGGTCTTTTCACAAACACTTCTGTCCCAAACTTTCACTTCTACGTTAAACTTGACTCACGGCTTACTTATAATTGTCTCTGCATATTAAACTTGGGCAGAAGAAACTATTATAACAGAAATGCCACTTTAATCTACAAAACCCTTTAAGCTACAAAGTGCTCAGCTGAGGAAGTGTGAGGCAGGGCAACCGTTCCTCTGACAGACTGAAAGCTAAAGCTAAAAGCCTTGCTGTGACTGCTGTACCGAGGGCCTCTCGGTCTCTGTCCCCATCCGTTATAAACCCTAATCCCCTAAAACAACAATCACACACTGTTACGCAGCCAAGCCCTGAGCTGCCTTACACAGCTTTAGAGAGAGAATAATCGAGCGCGTCCCTTAAAATCTGGCCCACATGCGCATGTGAGCATTGCATAATCAGCCAAACCATGTCTGAGGCTAAATATGGTACAGTTAAAACAATTATGAGGCAAGCACTTTGGCCAGAGATCACACACACAAGCAGCTTATAGCTGATGTCATCTACAGCCCAGAATATCATCATCACCCAAAGCCACAGAAATAAGCATGTGAAAACAAAAAGATGGGATGTTTTCAAAAATGGCCACAGACACCAAGAGAATATAATAATAATGAATGAAAAGACTAATAATAGAGCTAATGGACGGCTGACTTCCTAGTACGCGTGTGTGATGGGCAAACATGCCATTAACATTTGATGCTGAGAGTCGCCTAAATACAGCAACTCTCAGACCAGTCAAATATGCATTATTCAACACCACTAGACATGGCCATACATTAAAAGAGAGAGCAGAACAGAGTTAAGAGCTTGAATGGTTTGTTTTCTTGCGTACAATGAGAGGTTGTGTCAGAGATGTGGGAATGTATGTGTACAGAGTTTTCCTGAATGCCACAACCTTTAGTTGGAGATGATGACACAGCAAGTCCACCAGGCCTTAAAAGTCACTCAAATACTCACAAGCTTGTACAACCGACACCCGGCCTAAAAATGAGAGAGTGATGGAGGGAAAAGACAGAGAAAGAGAGAGTGATGGAAGATGAGATGCCACTGGGGTATTCCAGCATGGATTAATGACAGAGAGGTTATGTGTGTGTGTGTGTGTAAGAGGAGTGGAGGGATGGAGGTGTAATCGATGGTTTAAAAGGTTTTCAGTCACACCAACACACATACACACACATACAGAATTCTCCCTATGAAATACAAACCTCATCTGAACACACACACACACACACACACACACGTATAGAGTACATGTCAAGCACCAATATCATCTCGTCTGACTGTGGAAGTGTCAGAGGTGTGTGATAAAACTCAAATGGCACTTTAAATCTGAAGAGTGTCATTTTTCAATGTTAAAATACTCAAAGTACTTCCTTGAAATGGCTGCGAATGTGCTGTGTTTTTTGTTGAGCATCCAGACCAGCCCAACACAACAACAATGGCTCAACCAATAGCGTGAATCCAGGGGCGGGACTATCTGTCTTTTCAAGCAGAGAAATTAAAAGAATGTTTGAGAAACCTGTTTGAAAACAGTCATTATATTTTCTATTATCTATTCCGTTTGCAATTTATTTGAAATTCAGTTTGGATTTCGATTTCGGCCTCCAACGATTATGAAAATATAATAATCGAGATAAAACTATTATTGCGCCCCATTCCGCCCCCTTTCCAGCAGTGCGCTTTCACTCCTCCATAAAAGCCCATTTTCACGTGCAAGTCAGTAAAATCACGTAACGTGACTTTTGCAAAATGGGACGTGCTTGAGTTATTAAAGTTGATTAGATTTATTAATGTTTTTAGAAGCGTGAAAGAGAACTTGCGCTGTTCCTCAGGAGGCTTGCGCTCAGAGACGAAACAGAACACGGACATCTAAAGTCATCTTTTACATCTATAATGTAAGCACCTAAACAGTCAAATACACGCAAAAATGCTTCAAAATGCAGCGCTTAGTGATTATTCACGTAAACCTTCGTCGGTTATGTAATAAATTAATGTAAAAAGATGAGAATGAAAATACGTGTGTAACAGTAAATTGGATCCGTGCGGCTCTTAGAAGTGACAGCGGGCTATATTCCTGCT
>NW_015546094.1:675679-708099 GCF_001515605.1 Sinocyclocheilus anshuiensis | reverse complement strand
TCCTGCTGCCGACTGTGGGCTTAATATTAATCAAACAACTAAAGACAAAGACAAAATCACTCACTGCTGTTCACAGAAGGTCTTTTGTAGCTTTAATAAGAAACAAAGGAAGTTTAATTCTTACAGTGAAGACTATGCTGTTTTATTTTACATTTGATTATTCAAATTCTATAGGCTGTTAACTGAATGCTTTAGACTTGCATTAAATTTTTTTTTTGGTTATATGGCCCACTAATAATCGTGTTAAATAATCGTGATTACAATATTGACCAAAATAACCGTGATTATGATTTTTTGTCATAATCGAGCAGCCCTCATGTAAGGTATAGCTAACTAAAGTAAAACACACACACACACACATCTGTTTGTTTTTTGAGGACTTTGTTGACAGTCATCATCTTTAGACTAATGAGTTAACAATATTAACAATACGAGTTAATGACATTTTCTGTCTAAATGTGTCAATTAAAAAACATTGAATATTATAATATGAATATAGGCCTAATTATTTTTGCTATTCTGTTTGGTGTAGTTATGAACAAATTAGCTACATAAACTATATAAAAAAAAACACTGAACTGTTGCAATGCTTCAGATTCAAATTGAAAGACAACTATGTATTAATTTTTTCAGCAATTTCATCTTTCAGATATACTTTCTATGCTTAAATATTTAAATTAAAAACTATTAATATTCTTTTTTCCACTATTCACAATTTGGTGTAGTTTGGCGTAGCTTAAAAACCCACTGAACCTTGTTTCACATTCAGACCTGGCAACTTGTTTCTGCACAGTTATGTTATTTAATATAGTAATACTGAAGGCGTGTTGGGTTAAAATCCAGTCTGCCTTCTGTGAACGTGTAACAGAATATCGCAACTCAAACAAACTGTCTACACAACAAGCGGGCAGCACGTGAGGGAAGGATGTCCTCTCTTCGCAGCTCTGAAAACATTTTCCACCTGTCTTCCATCCTGGCATTTATATGATTAACAGCACTTAGTGTATAGGTGCACATGCACACACTCGCCTGCTCACATCCAATACATCACAAACACCCTTCACTAAACACACACACACACCCTAACTGATGAATTAGAAAATGAGTGCCGTAAATGCCGGTGACAAACTGGTTCAAAGTTCAGAACAAACTCCAGCAAGCTCTTGAACAGGTTTCAGCACATGAAGAGAAGGACGGAGGGAAAACGAGACAGAGAGAGAGAGAGAGAGAGAGAGAGAGAGAGCGAACATGATCTTGCATTCCTCAGAAGAGAAGGAAAGGGAACGGGGTACGGAGGAGAGGGGGTGGGGTGGGGTGTTAAAGTGGCGCCAGACAGCATTTGAATTCCCGGCAGTTGACCACACAAACACACACTCTCACACACACAGGTTTAGACCGTGTAATGAATAAAAGTGTGTGCGCGCTGACTTTCTTTATTATTTGAATAGCATTATCACAAACTCATACACATACACAGACATGTTTACCTAGCTAAATGAGGACATAACACAGACATCTATTGTTTTTTATATTATTGCTGAAACTTTAAACTAGCCATAATGCTATTGTTAAAATAAAACAATTCTATAGCTTACTTATAATCCTTTACTTTTTTATTTGTTGTTCTATCACAGAGAAGATTTTCTACTGACATCTATTCATTGTTTTTTGAGTTATTTTTTATTAGTTAATTTAATTTAATTGTATGAAATATTAAAAACATGAAAATACTGATATTTAAACATTTCATAAATAAAACTTTAAAAATGATCTATGAAAATGTTAAATATTAAATATATAAATATTTTAATAAATAAATACAATATCATAAAAACATTATAAACATTAAAATATTATTTATTAACTTTAAGATTTTTTTATATTTATCCTATTATGTTACTAAACCTAGTGCTTTTGATTTATTTTTTACATTTTCATTAATACATTGTTTATGTTTGTATGTCCTTGTGGGGACTGTTGGCTGCTTCTCACAATCCAGCAGATTTCAGATTCATCTTTAATGGGACATCTGGACCACACAATATAGGTAAACCTTGACCTACACACACACACACACCTTGTAGCAGCATCACAACACATCAAAACACATCCAACATGCTTTAACATCCAGGGATTCATGGGGAGTGAGTCAAAGGTGGATGACAGAGAAAAAGGAAACAGTATGGTGTGAGCAAAATGCTCCTTATCTGAAGTGCTTATGACTAGCACTTAATATCAGTTAACGTCTCAACGTCGCTTTTGATGCATTTCATCAGTTTCGAGCACAGAAGCTCCTGATGACAGTCTGGACCCAGAACACACAATCTAACAGCAGCTGAGCTCTAATGAACAGCCGGATCAGCACAAAAAGTGTCGGGAAAACAGCTAAGTACAGCGTGACAGAGAGAAACACAGCCACAAACATAGTTAAAGCTCTAATCGCACCGAGAAAAAGATTTTTAGTCATGCTAAGACACATGACCTAAAAGTTAAACGTTTTTGTTTGTAACGCATCTGTGGAACACTATCTGTGTCATGGTATGAAGCATCCGTGTTCAAGAATGCCCTAAAAAGCAAGCTTTTCCAAGAATGCGATTCGATGTGTGAGAGTTAGTGCTTGAGTAAATGAGTGTGTGTGTGTGTGTGTGTGTGTGTGTGTGTGTGTGTGTGTGTGGTTGTGTTTGGCAGAATGCTTTTCCTGGAATGAGTAATGCCACACAGGCTGCAGTGATTTAAGCTTTGAGCAGGAATGTGGGAGGTCCACGTTTTTTCTGCAAAACAAACCAGTGTGAGAGCATGTGTGTCAGCGTTAACAGAGTGAGTGTTTGCTGAACCATAAGAAGATCGCCCTATTATCGGATGTCAATGGCGCATCCATCAATATCAACACTTTGTCCATTATTCAAAATCAATAAACGTGGCTCAATATATATATATATAGTCTGTAGGACTGCGTCTCTTCTGCATCATCCTAAATGAGTGAAAGCAGATGTCCGAACTCTCTTTGTGCAGTGCAATTATGTGCAAGTCTAATAAAAGGCTAATGGAGGTTTCTCTGAAAGTGTAATGGAAAGCTACAGTGTGAAGTGTAAACAGTGGTTGGAAAGAGATGTTTAAAATCAGCAGAAAAGGTCACTTAACCTTTAGCATCTCATTAAAAAACATATTAACATTCACAGACACAGAATTTAATAAAAATAATCAATTAAAAAAAGTACTGAGTCCTTAGAGTTTGTGAATGAATGGTACTTCTCTGCCTAGCTATTATGCCGTGCAATGCAGTCTGGGACATTTTCTTTTTCTGTTGATTCCATAGGTACAGTCAAAGTAGCAATTGATAGTGAGCATTTAAATGTCAATGCAGATTCTTCTGAGTACTTCTCCTAAAAATTTAATAAAGAAAGGTAATGTAACAGGATTATCCAAGTCCTGAGATGCTGTTTTTAAGCTTGTGAACCAGGGTTTTGCTAAATATATCAATAAAGCCTTATGTTTTAATGCCCTCTCAAGTGTTTGGTTGGCACGACACGCCTTCTTAGATATCAAAGATGGCATACATATTTGAAAGCGCAACCATTAGGAGCAGATGGCATAAGGATATTAGAAGGTAAGAGGTTTTACTTTTTAACTTCCATAAAATGACCATTTTTCATGGTATGGAACATTTTTATCAGTTCAATAAAATGCTAAACATATTTATTTATTTAATAAATCACTTCATATTCTTAGTCTTATCATTAATATAAAGGAATCAAGTGCAGATAGAAATAATAGCAACTGAGAAGCAGTAGTAAATAGTCCCTAGACAGACCCATAATAAAAGTCAGGAAAAAATTGTTGCAAAGATAGGTACATTTTTGTCTACCTTTTTTTTTTTTTTTTAAATCTAACTCTGTTATTATCATCAAAAAAGTTTTACGGGATTAGATGAACAATGCCACCATCAGTCAAAAATAGATTTTTTAGTTAGCCACAAATATTACTGTAGAGAAAAAAAAACATACAAAAAATATACCTAATCAAAGGTTTTATTTTATTTTGAAATTTTATTTTATTATATTTGAATTTTGAAACAAGTATATGAGAAACAAACCAAAAAAAAAATAATAATTTATAGAATATGTTATCAGGCATTGTGACCGTTTAGACAAGAAAAACAAAACAAAAAAAATTTAAGTACATGCGAAAACAATTATCTTACACATTTCTGTTTAACGAATCTGCAATAATACTATAATATTATAAAACAGCACAGTGTAATTTTTTACTGTATTATGGCACTTAAAGAGGTGATTCACCGCTGCTGACACCAAGATGGCCTGTGGCATTCCCTTTTGCCAAAATGGTAGTGAAACTTAACCCATAATGCACTTGGCTCAATACGACTGACTGAGTGGGGGATATAAAAATGCTAAGTACTGTAATTTTCACAAAAGCCCTGGAGCTGTCAAAAATCCACCAGATGACGTGTTTTAGCTGACAATTACACCAGGATATCTGTGTGCAGGTAATATGGAGAAAAAATACACACTGTTCATTTAAATATGCTACCGACAATTTACCAACACGAACCTGGTTGAAAATCTGCAAACTTCTGTAAGCAGAAAACTCAAAGCTCAGTTGTTTTGTGCTTGAATGGAAACCCAAAAATTAGCACCCTGACACAGCTTTACATGGTTTCATAAAGGCCTCTAAGTTCATCTTCAGTGGTTTGTCATGTTAATGAACATCCTACTGAAGGCTCCTCGGATATGTGAGGTATGCTATTGTGAAAGACATGCAAATATCAAACCACATAATAGAGCATCGGTTAAACTATTCTTTCCACACAACACTTCAATCATCAACTTGTTCTTCTGTGCTACAACTTTGTGTGACGCACAAAACATTTGCTTTGAATGTTTAACATTCTCCTGACGCTTGAAGAGGAAGAACAGGACAGAAGGGAAGGAAAGTGAGAGCGAGATGACATCTGACCTCACTAACCTTACTCAAATATTGTAAATCTGTAGTACTTCTGATTTGAAGAAATGGGGAATTACACAGACGAATTTAGGAAATTAGATAAGGAAATGAAACCAGGCTGACGTGGTTCATACGCTCTTCTAGAGTAACATATCTGGTTGAGGAGATGGCATCGGGCCCTCATGCCATTGGCTGCGTGGCATGTGACCGGCGGGGGCAGGGGCGTGTGCTGGAATGCAGGGTTAGGGGTGCAGCTATGGAAGGTCACGAGGTCAGGGTCATACACACACATGTTGCCCCCCTCCCCCCGATCATACACAGGGGCCTCTGTGCTTCTGTCACTCCATAAATGACTCCAACACATGGACGCTCTCGCTCGTATTCTGCGCTGCCCCCGTAACCCACTTGCATGGCAAACACACACAAACCACTGTGCTCCCCTGTCGGTGGACACACCATTATTGTTCTCTAGGGGTAAAAACAAACAAAATACTATTCAACCCCAGAAGACCTCATTCATCCCTAGAAATACACCATCCGTACACTTCCAGTGAAACATTTATTCCCAACGCTCCTAAATCGAGATACAAGTGCTCCCAAGGCGAGCGATGTAAGAAAAAAAGTACAGACTTTATCGCTGCAGCGTTTAATACGGCCTCACACTTCAATGTCACTGAAAAATCCTGCCTATGTGTGTGACATTTACAGGCGTTCACAGAAATAGCATGACGGCACAATCGTTTGATGGGCCTGATGGGAAACTAGGCAGTGCGGAAAATACAAAACACGTTCGCTCGGTGGCTGTCTCGCACAAACACACACACATGCTGCCGAACAGGATACATAAGCATGTAAACATAGAGAGGTGCCTGTTGATGTTGAACTGGTTCCAGAGAGACCTGAACAACTGAGACGGCTGCATAACACTGACTAAAATGGAGCACACGGTCTCCTGTGTGACAATGTGAACGAGTGATAAAAGGCTGCTAGTTATTCCAAATTAACAATCTATTACACCTACCTGTATATGGAAACAAGCTTACAGTGAGCATGACAACGACACACTCACAAACACACAGGCAAACATGTAGAATAAATAGAGTAAGCAACATGAAAACCATGCCAGGGTTTGAAATTATCTGGGACTGGGTCAAAAATGCACCTGAAATTTAAAATGTGATATAGGCTAGTTGCTATTATTTAAATGTATTTATGCAACAATTTGAATTTGATTGGCTGAGTGGAATTCTTTATAAGGGAATCATTGAATTATTCACTTAATTCACAAGAACAAAACAAGGGACTAATTGAGGGAGTCATTGAATCGTTCACTCAATTTGTTTAAAACACTAACACTACCATTAAACAGACAAAAATAATAAGGTAGCTGGCTATATTCTCTAAAATGTAAGTTACTCAATATTAATTTCTTGTTTATTTAGCTATTGCGTAAAAGCAATATCACACTTAGCAACTGTGCTGAATATCTGCAAGCATATTAATTTATTTTAATGAATAGCAGCTTATGTAATTATTCCCACTGTGAATTTATTTTAATGATTGCTTAAACTTAATTTATAAGCTATTTGACAAGGCTGACACAATATGATTGAAAAAAAGTGACCTCATAAAGTTACAAATGCCTGTGGGGCAAATACTGAATATTGAATGCATTTTTGACACTGATGGCCAACACCTATCTCTTTGAAAAATAACAAACCAATATTACAAATTAAAGCTGGAATCTTAACCACTGACTCTTCACGACCATCTCATGAGACAGCACACAAATTACAGGGTTAGCCATTCAGGATACTGCTGTACTAAATACACACTGAGGCCTGATGGGTAGACCATAGTTAAACCACAGACACTTTCAGATGTTACAGAGGAAACGTGATCAGCCAGGGTCAGCGGAAGCCTATTTGTGCAGACACACAGCACCCGGAAAAGGAGGAAGCCTGAAGAGGTGCGCATCATTCTCTGAATTCATGCAAAGTGGCAGTCAGAGAGTGAGGAACTGATAAGAGCAGTCTCTTATCTAATGCGATTCATGTGGCGAGAGCTTTTTGATGAAGTCGATAGTGTCAGTTTTACAAGGACTGACAGACACACACGACTTTTATCAGGATGCACGCCATACCAACGCTTTTGTCACCTCCTGTTCTCATAACAAACCACGGCTTTCAGAGAAAATGCTCTCTCACCGAAATGCGCTACGTATTTATACCTCTGTGGGTGTTTGCAGGTAAGAACACAGACTGAAGACATACTAAAATCTGATAAAGAGTGAAGCACTTGGAAACCACATCCTATACTCGGTACTGTATCTTCGTCTTACTCTCTTACTCGCTCACTCGCTTGCATACTCAGCAGCTGAGCTCACCTCGTAACTATCGAGGTCAGAATGTGGCCTGCACAGCCGTAGAATGATAAAACCGCAAGGTACTTGTAGTAGTTATTGCCACCTGACTTAAAGCAACATTTCATCCCGTCTCTGCACCTCATCGCTGACGTTCAGCTTTACAAAGTCAACATACATAAAAATGCCATCGTCTGTGGACTGAAGATGAGATATGTGTGATACGAAACTTTTATCTTGCAAAAAGGGAAAACCAATGCTACTAACGCAAGTATGTATTTTTGAGCAGGTCAAGAGGTCAACCACAAAACCTTCATCAAATTTCAATTTTATGCACCTTCTTAGTTAAAAATACACTCCATATGGGGAAAAGTTTGGATAATGTTGTCTAAACAAATCACAGCTGAAAGTAAAATGTGGTTTTCGAATGTGTTGATATTGTATGCATCGCGCGCTTAGACACTCGGTAGGTTAATGGCGTAGCGCGCTCGCAGCGTTGATGAATATAACAGTTAAAAGTCCTTAAAACTTCGAGCTGCGTGGGTGTCGGGGTACGACCGCTGAGAAAATCGTGATGTGGGAGAAATGATTGTGAATCGTGATTGAGGGAGAGAAAGCGAGAGAGTCTCAACATTGATTCCCAAACATGCCACAATAGGCCTCCTGAACACGGCTACTGAAACTTCCTGTAGTTGGCGAGACAGTAGCAACTTCTCAAGTGCATACTGCATAAGTAGATACATGTTAGGAAATGAATACTTGCGGCAAGTATGCTAACAGTGATTAAAGTGAATTCAAACTACTGGAAAGCATTCATCATAAAAGTAGGCGATCCTTTCACCTAACGGGATATTAGTGCGCAGCTCTGTGTAATTAGGCTTCACTGCACTTTACAAGCGTAAAGGTCTATATTTAAAACCCTAGAAACTGGAGCGAATGCAAAGTGGTCCATTTGTAAACAAAGTAACATGATAATTAAATACTCCGGTGAGAAAGCGGGGCTTCCATTTTGAATGTGCCATGCTACTGCTACAGGCGCAGAGTGCGAGGAGGAACATTTTTGGGGGAAAAAAGTATTTAAAATTTTGCGGGGAATTCACAGCATCGATTTCGACATACTTCCAAGAACGACAGAAGTACAGGCTGCTGTTTTAAAGTTGTAGCATTCAACAGGTTTCGCGCTGACAGGACTGGAAGAAACTGAAATGAAGCGGTCGTTAGGTTTGAATGTAACTATTTAAAGTAAAACCGCAAACTTGAGAACGTGTTAACATTAGGACTACTAGAATGAACAGACTGAGCTGGACTACACGTCTAGACTACACCGCGACACTTGAGGTCATTAAAATGAATGGACAACTGACCGCATTATTTATTAGTTTTAATATTTGAAAACTGCCATTCAAGTTCACGAGTTAAACACGTACGAGTTTAACCATATAATGCAAGCCAAACAAAAAATAACCGAGTAGTGAATCAGTTGACATGTCAGAGTAATAAATCGTCGAAAAATAGTCAACTTTTCTAAAAGTAAAAGTCAGTTGTCGTGAAACTAATAACGTTACATCCATTTTGACATTGCTGACTGCTCAATAAAACTGATGTTTAGTAAAATCCTGACTCGATACACTGGCTCGACAAGCTCACAAGTCGAAGTTGTGGCAGCACTTGATAATGAATGCCTGGGTAACTTACCCGCGTCCCCCGGGGTTTTCATGGTGAAAGTTATCTGCCCCTAACACACAGCGAGCTGGGGTAAGTTGTCAGTTCAGCAGTGGCGAGACTCGGCCTCTCCCGCACCCCCGTCTCCAAAAGGCCAAACTTTTGTCCAATGATCCGCGCTCTTGTTGCTCGCGCAGAACGACTTCTGGCCTCTTTTCGCGATCCCTCCAAACCCCCGACCGTCAGCGCTGAGTTTGGGAAAGCGGCTCGGTACTTCCACTGGCGCGGCGGGACGGGACGGGACGGGACGGGACGGGGTGCAGCGGAGTTCCGAAACAGCGCTTTGCCGTCTGTCCCGGGAGCGATCGATACAATCCCAACACCGCAGGAAAGCAGCGCTCCGCGTCTCACTGTTACAAACTCGCGCTCTTGATCCCTGATGATGATTTTCGCAACATTTTATCCTTGTGTTAGTTTGTCATCTGCTCTCCCGAGGCTCGCCATTCGCAGTATATCAGTCAGTTTCCCATTCTCTCTTTCACACCGACTTTTTTTTCTTCCTCCACTCTCCCTAGTCTGAAACTACTCGCTGTCTCCTCCCCCATCTCGCTCTCTCTCTCTCTATGGAGTCAATATAGTGCCACTTATATATGCAAAATAATAAAGTTTTGCAAAAGAAAATAAAGTTTTGCAAACGAAAATAAAGTTTTGCAAACGAAAATAAAAGTATTGAGAAAAAATAAATGTGTTTTTTGCAAACAAAAATAAAGAATTGCAAAAGAAAATGAAGTATTGCGAGAAAAAAATAAGTTTTGCAAACAAAAATAAAGAATTGCAAAATATAAATGAAACGGCACAAAAGCAATGATTTTGCAATACATATTTTCCATGGCCATATCTACTAATTTATTTGCAACGCTGCTTTTATTTTGCGTTTCAGTCAAATTTTTATTTTCGTTTGCAAAACTTTATTTTCGTTTGCAAAACTTTATTTTCTTTTGCAAAACTTTATTATTTTGCATATATAAGTGGCATTACATTGACTCCATACTCTCTCTCTCTCTCTGTCTCTCGCTCTCGCTCTCGCTCTCGCTCTCTCTCTCTCTCTCTCTCTCTCTCGGGTGTCGTGTTTCGCTCGCGCCCACAGGCGCAGGGGGAGGAGGAGGAGGGGAATGGGGCATCGGCTGAGTCACGCCCCCTCACCACGAGCCGGGGCTGGCGTCACTGCAGCACGAGGCGTCGTTATGGAGACCGCCATAGCCACTGTCCGTGATCACATCACATCCGTGTCCTACGAGAACTTGAGATTTAGCGTCATCGCGTCCGTTAACGTCAGCAACAAGTATTTTTCGAGCTAATTAGCCCTCGTTCTCTTTCATTTAATGATAATTATCGAATTATGATTTCCGGAATGTACCCTTCAAGATCAGAGACTCAACTCTAAGGGCACTTTTGGCCACTCAAATATTTTCTATCAAAACAAAATGTCAAATATTCTGTGGCTCATGTATCATATCATATATATATACACCATACAGTTCTATAATGGATTTTTATATAGGCCTATATTTGTTAGGGCCAATGACAAATAAGCCTACAATATATTTTCCAAGGTAACAATTTTTTTTATTAGCCTACCAGTTTCATAAATATCATACATTTTACATCAAGACATTTTATATAATATGTCAAGATATTTTTTATATAGTATACTAAAAAACTTTTCAAAAGTGATATTTAAAAAGAAGTTAACACTTTACAATAAGGTTCCATTTGTAAACATTAGATAACTACATTAGTAAACATAAACGAATAATGAAAAATACTTCAAAAGCATTTAATGTTGATTCCAACATTTAGTAATTTAGTAATTGCTCTTGCTTTTTTAGAAAAAAAACAATCCAACATTATTTTTGAAAGAACTAAATGGCACACAAAAAAATAAATGAATGAATGAATGAATATATATATATATATATATATACACACAGTGCCTTGCGAAAGTATTCAGACCCCTTATTTTTTCACTTTTTATGTTGCAGCCTTATGTTAAACTGCTTTAAATTACTTTTTTTTTCCACATCAATCTACACTCCATACACCATAATGGCAAAGCAAAAACAGAACTGTCACAACTTTGTAAAAAAAATTTTTTTTAAACTGAAATAAGTACATTGCATAAGTATTCAAACCCTTAACTCAGTACTTAGCTGAAGCACCTTTACACCATCAAGTATTTTTTTGTTTGATGCGACAAGCTTTGCTCATCAGCATTTGGCAATTCTCTGCCATTCTTCACCTCACCTCTTCACCTCTCAAGCTCTGTCAGGTTGGATGGGGGCAGACACACATTTTCAGGTTTCTCCAGAATTATTTGATTGGGTTCAAGCCCAGGCTCTGTCTGGGCCACTCAAGGACATTCACAGAGTTGTCTATAAGCCACTCTTGCTGTGTGCTTAGGTTCATTTTCCTGTTGGAAGGTAAACCTTCTGCCCAGTCTGAGCTTCTGAATTCTCTGGATTGGGTTTTCATTAAGGCTATCTCTATATTTTGGTGCATTGAGCTTTTCTTCTATTCTGACGAGTTCCTCAGTACCTGCCACTGAATAACAGCCCCACAGCATGAGGCTGCTACCAGCACACTTTTCTTTTGGGATGGTACTCTGCAGGTGATGAACAGAGCCTGGTTTCCTTCAAACATGATGCTTGGAATTGAGGTTCATCAGACCAGAGACTCTTGTTTCTCACAGTCTGAGAGTCCTTTAGGTGCTGTTTTGCAAATTCCAAGAGTGTTTTCATGTGTCTACACAGAGGAGAGGATTGAGTTTCTCCTATCTCCACATATGATCATGGAGCTCAACTAGATGACCATCAGGTTCTTGGTCACCAGTCTAACCAAAACCTTTCTCCATTAATTGCTCAGTTTGGCCAGGAGGCCAGCTCTAGGAAGAGTCCTGGTTGTTTCAAACTTCTTCCATTATGGATAATGGATGCTACATGCTTCTGTGACCCTTCAATGAAGCAGAATTTTTTTCTGAACTCTTGCCCAGATGTGTGGTTTGATGCATTCCTGTCTCTGAGCTCTACAGGCAGTCCTTTTGACCTCAGGGCTTGGTCTTTGCTCTAATATGCATTTTTAGCTGTTAGACCTTTTATTTAGACGTGTGCCTTTCCAAATCATACCCATTCAGTTGAATTTGCAACAGGTAACATTTACAAGCAAAATGAATGCTCCTGAGCTAAATTTCAACTGTCCCAGATAAGTCCCAGATGCAATGGAATCATTTACGTTTTTTATCTTTAATAAATTTGCAAAGATGTTAAAAACCTGTTATTTGTTTTGTCATTATGGTGTATGGAGTGTAGATTGATGTGGAAAAAAAGTAATTTAAAGCAGTTTAACATAAGGCTGCAACAAAACAAAACGTGAAAAAAATTAAGGTTCATGCGATGAGATGAGATTACACATTTTACCACCCCTTATATTAATCATTAAAGGGGAGATGAGAAGTAAGATTCAGAAACATATAACATGACCTTCCTCAAGTCTCATGACTACATGAAAATTCCCAGTAAAACAGAATAATGTTACCTAATGACCACAATCCCATTGAATTCTGTTGGCACGTGCGTGAGAGAGAATGAGAAGTGTGCAGTGTGAGAAAGCGTGTAGGTTAATTTCCTGCATGATTTGAATGTGATCCATCTGCTCAAGCATATACATCCTGTTTTAAAGCTGAGCACCTGAATCATAAAAGGACCCCCCTCCCTCCCTCACTGGAGAACAGTTTTTGAGTAAATGTGATGTCTCTCATGAGCAGTGTAGCATGTCTCCTGTTCTAGTTTAGTACATCCTACTGCTAGAAAACAGGGGACAACATATCTTTAAAGGTGCACTAAGTAATTTTATTTCTCCTTAAAAAAAAAGAATTTTCCCAAATAACATAATTCAACCATCATCAGACACTTTTTCAGTAAAAACATTAATAATGTTGCAAACTATTGCTTTTCATGATACTGCATTCATTCCACTAGGTGTCACTATAAATCTAATATGGCTGAGATATCTATGGAAGCCTGTTTCTGCCACGAAAAATTACAAATAAAAAAAGGTAATAATGAATTTATTCTCAGACTCTGTTCTCAGAGCCGATACTCTTAGAATTGCAAGTTATAAACTCAAAATTGCGAGACAGAAACTCGCAATTGAGGGGGAAAAAAACTCAGTATTGTGAGATATAAACTGGGATATAAAAAAGTCAGAACTGTGAGATAAACTTGCAACTGCCAGAACAAAGACAGAATTGTGAAATAAAAAGTCAAAATGAAACTTTGTAATTTTGTTTATTCCATGGTGGAAACAAAGAAACAGAATTGCGAGGGGAAAAGGCAGATTTACAAGATGTAAACTCAGAATTGTGAGTAAAAAAGTCTGAATTCTGAGTTTATATCTCACAATTCTGTTTCTTTGTTTGCACCACATATTAAAAAATAAAAAAAGTTAGCAGTGATTTTTTTTCCTCACAATTCTGCCTTTTTTTCTTGCAATTGCGAGTTTATATCTCACAATTTTGACTTTTCTTCTCAGAATTTCTAGAAACAAAGTCTGAGTTAAGATATAAACTCAGAATTTCTAGAAAAAAGTAAGAATTGTGAGATAAAAAGTCACAATGACCTTTTTTTAATTCTGTGTGGAAACAGGCTTCCACATACTATACATATCAGCCAGCGCAACATAAACAAAACATCTGTTAGAATAACACTGCTTTAAGTATCAACAGTTCCCGTGGTTTAGAATTAAATTTTTAGTAATTCATCAAATTTTCTCAAATCTGTGTGATGGGAACGTTAAGGCAAGACTGACAGGATGGTCTGTACTTTTATGAGCTTTAACCTGATCAATTGTCCTTTCCTTTGAGAGGAAACTGTTGTCATTGTGCTGTGAGTTGTAGTGGTTCTCAGGATTGTGCTTCTTGTTGTTATTTGTGCTAGTCAGGCTGCAGAGTGTCAGCAGTCATTTCTGGTCACAGGAAACAGACGTACCTCAGATAAGCATCTCAGCTCCATAATGCTGCTGCTGCAGTCCGTGTGTACGTGTGTGTGTGTGTGTGTGTTTTGGAAATATCCAGTGCTGTCACATCTGTCAGAGACACCCTCTGTTTTCTTTCCCCAGGAAAGAAAACAAGAGCAGTTATTGGGATGGGCAATTTCCTTTGACCGTAATGGACAATAAATACAGTCTACTATTGTATTTACACACAATTTTCCATTTCCTCTCTCTCACACTTGCATCTTCTATTTTCTACTTCCTTCTCTCTTGTATCTTTGTTTCCCAGTGTGCTGAAATGTCTTCAACTTAAAAGAAAATCGTTCTCGTTCTGCTAACTGCTCAATCACATATTCTACACTCTCTGTCTCTCTGCCAAAGCACAGTACATTCTGCTGTCCGATTCATCCTATTCATCCTTGTACTGTTGTACCTTGCACCTTCACTTTTGTGTTATTCATCCACACCATTATTTAGCCCCATCAGCCTTCTCTTCCTCCACATCCTCCGCTCTCCTGATTCTCTTCCACTCCTGGACTTTATGTCAAGTCTTTTAGCACAGTAAACTCAAGGTTATCAGTTTCTAAGAAAAGTTCCTCACTGTTCTGGCTCTCACATGCAGTGTATTTATGTTTTGACACACAACTCGCCTTCTCCTCCGCACTTTATGTTTAGGTATAACCAACAGCTCTCTCACTCACAAAGTCTACTGGCTTCCCACAAACATAGATAAAGCTGGAGTGACTGGAGAAACACTATAGTCAAAGTTTGGAAACCCCTACTCTTTGGTATATTTTCACTTCTGTATGGAAGCTGTTTCCACTTTAACATTGACTGTGTGACACTTTACAATAAGGTTCCATTTCTTAACATTAGTTAAAATGAACTAACAACGAACCAGTGATTATGAGATAAAGTTCAGTATAAGAAATAATGTTAGATATACAGTCATATATGAAGATATAGTCACATTGTGTGATATTAAAGGTGACATATCATGAAAATCTGAGTTTTACAGGTTTTAAGTGCTATAATCAGGTCCCCGGTGCATCTACCAACCAAGGAAATGTGAAAAAGATTAACCCAGTAACTTTGTTTTGGTAAGCCTTTTTCTGCAAGCGTCTGAAAAAATGAGCGCATCTGATTTTGCTCAGACAGGCCCGAAAAACAGCGTGTTTCTGCTTCCACTCAAAATAGGCATTTTCAAAATGATATAACAAAATGACCTGTGGAGTATTATGAGCTGAAACTTAACAGACACATTCTGGGGACACCAGAGACTTATATTACATATTGTAAAAAGGGGCATAATATGTCTCCTTTAAGACACAGTTGTGTAAAACAAAGTCACACTGAAAGATATAAAATCACAGTTAGTTGTTACTTTATATCTTGCAATATAAAATCACATTTCCCTTCATTCTCTGGTGAAATGTATGCATTACAAATACTTTTTGTTTTGTAAATAAATCAATACAGAGACGTCATATACATAATTTGAAAGTATTTAAGCATAAGCCTTTGTTTTAAAAGATCATTTACAGAAACATTCTTCTCATTTCATTATACCTGCCCTCATTGTTTGATGTAATTCTGTGATTTTTCTCAGTTGCAGCATTATGGGAGAAACCCCCCTCTTCTGTTCCCCTGCCCCATCAGCTTAAAGGTTAGTTCACCCAAAAATGAAAATTAGCCCATGAATTACTCACCCTCAAGGCATCCTAGGTGAATATGACTTTCTTCTTTCAGACGAATCCAGTCGGAGTTATATTAAAAATGCTCTTTGATCTTCCAAGCTGTTTAATGGCAGTCAGTGGGTGTTGCAGTTCATCAGTCCAAAAGAAGTTAAATAAAGCGCATCCATCCATAATAAAAAGTGTCTCACACGGCTCCGGGGGGTGAACAAAGGCCTCCTGTCGCAAATCGATGCATTTTTGTCAGAAAAATAATATTTAAAACATAATAATCAATTTAAACTAGCTTGCACTCGCTGTTGTACACGGAAACAGCTCCGGGCGGATGACGTATATGAGGTCGGCATTGCGCATGCGATGCTCAGAAGTGATGAGCGCGGAAGCGCAGGGGAGAGATCAAAACAAAACAACGGTCACTAATTCGAAGTATAAAACGAGGATTTGTAAAGAAGAATGTCGGAGGATTTCGATATAAGCCAAGAGGAGACTGGTTTTCCTTTGCTAAAGTAAGGAAACTTTGCTTCCTTTGCTCCTGTTAACAAACTTTGGTTTTCACCAGACTCACCGGTGCATGCGCAACGCTGAACTCATACGTCATCTGCCCGGAGCTGCTTCCGTGTACAACAGTGAGCGCAAGCTAGATTAAATTGATTATTACGTTTTAAATATGGTTATTTTTCTTACAAAAATGCATTGATTCGCGACAGGAGGCCTTTGTACTCCCAAGTTAGATGGTAAAAGAGAGAGTACTCTGTTTAAGAGGGCCTCATTATCTCTTTATCTGTTGGCCTTCTAGTGGAGCGAAGCACACTAGCAAGTGATGGATCTGTTAGACAGAGCAAGAGAGTAAAGCGATTCCACAGAAACATGGGACGGAACGAGAGACCATGCCATCCTCATGCATCATGCCACACGCTTTCAAATTTAGATTGGTAGTAATTGTTATTATTATATTCATGATGTTTAATAATGCATTTTTTTTTTTAATTGCTGTGTATTAAAAAGCAAATAATTCAGATAACGCGATAATTCTGCTTTGTTTTCTGGGGGAGGAACAAATTAAATGCTATTCAATTATACTGGACATCAAATTTTATACTATGATATTTTTGTTAGGCTAATGTTGCACAACTAAAGTGTTGTGTCTACTGCATATAAAATCTTGAACTAAAAGGTTAATCTGAAACAATATCAATATTAATAAATATAATAATGAAAAATTACTTTAAGCAAAATGTGAATAAAATAATAATTATAGAATAAAATAATTAACCTATGCTTAATACTATTGTTTTTTTATTGTCATTACATGAATAATACTGATGAACAACATGTAATAACAACATTACAACAGTAACATGTAATAACAACATTAATGTTTTTATTTTATGTAGCAGCTTAAACAATATTAGCTTTATTTTAATAATTTTACCATGCAATGTGTGATATTTTGCTGTTGTATAAAATGCTGCTCAGTGACTCTGAACGTTCAGTACACTGAACATCAAATATTCACTTGACATTGACATTGTCATTTTACTTATATTTCATGACAGTAACATAATGACAAATTTTGAAAAATATTTTAGGTCATTTTTTTAAATACCTTTATAGTGTTATTCTCACATTTCTGATTTTATTTCTAAGCTGAACTAAAAATGACCAATTAATATGACGTATGAAATTTGTAGAAAAAGACAGAAGTCAGCCAAACAACATAACTGTTGCCCTATGACCAGAAAATGTGTAGATTTATTAGACAAGTGCAAAAAATTCTATTCTTTCACCATATCTTACATTCCTCCCTTGTACTATTCTGGGGTGCGTTTCCCAAAGAAAACTATGGCCTCAAGTTCTGTCATTACCAATAGAGTTAAATGGAACTAACAACCACAGTTAGATAATGATTTTGGGAAACGCACCCCTGGACAATGCTTGAAACTTTGTATTGCTAGCACTTCTCATGTAATAGCATCCTTAAGATGAACTGCTTGTTGCAAATCACTTTGGATAAAAGCATCTGCTAAATGAATAAATGTAAATAAACGTAACTTTATGTGGACAGATGAATACATCTAAAGAATTACAATATACAAATTTACAAGAAAAACAGTTTATCCACTTGTGTTTTTCTATCTGCCTGTGTCCTTGTTAGAGTGGAAGGACGAGAGAGCATGTCAGTGGGCTCTTTGTCATCAAAGAACATGTTTATTTTCAAGTTTGGCGCTCCAACTGTCGGGAATCCCATCATTTCCCTTTAGTGCCCCTCCTCTCTCATCCCTGTATTCTTCCCTCAGTCTTTAGGGTCATGTTCCATAGCTTAAAGTGCTTTTTGTCTGCTCACCACTATAACAGAGAACTGACAATCCCTCTCTCTCTGTCTCCGTCTCCCTCTCTTTCTCTCAGCTGGTTTTCACACAAGAGTAATAGGATTACCACACACTGCTCTGCCAAGGACAGAGACTGGAGGGGGAGACAGGAGGACAGGTTAAAGATAGGGAGGACGAGAGAGAGAGGGAAATGAAGAGTACAAGTTGAAGAACAGAATGCCATGTTGCTGCACACCCAACCTGAAGCCCCTCGGAGTAACAGGCCTGTGATATTTGAGGAGCAACAGCGAGGTATGTCTTGCTCTATGTCAGTTGCTATATTAAGCACACAGTGTGTGTTGATGGTTTCTCCAGTATCTTGCTTCGGATCAAACTCTTCCTATTGGCACAGTTCACTGTTTCCACTACTGAAGCTGCCATACCTTCATTCCAGCGCAATGGATCTGTATCCAGTACAGCTGTCATTTCAGAGGCGTGGAGCTAATCAGAGGTCCAATTTAGCAGCATGACGGGCCTAAAGCGGGGTCACCATAGGACTGCAACTCACTGCTGCTGATGGTACACCAGCTGCTGAACTTCATGTAACTCAAGCGCCGTCTTAAATCGCTACATGACATTTCACAGATAGACAGATGCACAAAAATGGACTTCTGTTTTACAGATACTTCAGATTCATATCAAACATTTGGAACTTATGCTGTAAACTGTTTTTAGGATATTACGCATAAAATGTCCCTATACATTGGGGTCAAGAATTGAGGTAGCAAACAGAATTGCAATTGAATGTAAGGAAGTAGTATTGAAATGAACTTCAAAGAAATTTACTGTCATTAACTGCCATTTTACACTTAGCCACACTAAACTTTGCCACCTATAGACTATATATATCATCATATTTAATAAATTAATTTTATGGACCACAGTGGAAAAACACTTCATTTCCCGGAATGCATTACCTTGAAATTCTTTGAATGGACCCTTTTCACAGACTGTGATGACTTGTGTTCATATAAATGAAAACGTTTTTCTTTTAATTATTATTTTAATTTACATGAAAAAAAAAAACCTTAAAGGGGTCATGAACTGCCTTTGTTTTGTTTTTTTATTTTAGTCCTGTTTTTAACCCCCCTCATCAGAACGCTCTGTTTGAATAGGCGTGGTGGATTGCAGACTCGGAAGTATATGCCCATTGCTATGATTGGCTAATAGTTGTGTATGTTTGACAGCGTACATAGATGGATGCTGCTGTGATTTAAGTCAAAAACGCATGAATAACTCAATACATATCAAACGATCTGTAAGAAGAGACAAAGCAATAGTGACCACGTAATAAAAACAGTTACTCACACTTGTGTTGCTGTCGGATCCAATATAGTCGGCACAGTATCGCTTTTTAATTTTAATCTTTTGTAAATCCCGTGTCGAATTGTGCCTTGTTTGTACACGAATCCGTGGTAAAATGAAGTGAACAAAGGACCAAGTTCTTACTGACGCAGTCTGGCATTTCATTAAAAATACAATTCTTTCCTAGCATTGGGATCAGAAGGAAGGCAACGCAAACACTGTTTTTCCACAGCTTGGCACTGCACAGTGTCTTGTTGTCTTCAGAGCCATCTTTATCGTTTGGTTTCTGTATAGAGCTGCACGTTCGCCTCTCTTGTCGTAAACACTACATGCGCAAACAGTGGGCGGGGCTAAACAGGCAGTGATGTCGAAGCAGGCATTGAACTTCTGCGGAGGTGGTGCTTAGCCACACTATTACATCATAGAGTACAGAACATTCTAAAAGCTGCTGTTTTGGCCGACTGGCTTCAATATGAGCAATAAAAAGTTTTGAGTTCTGAAACTTACTGGATGTTTTTATAGTACAATCACCTCTTATATGCACTGTAAAAAATGACCGTGAATTTAACGGTAAAAGACTGTAAAAATGCTACAGTAAAAACCTGTTAATTGGTTAACGGTAAATTCCCCTACTATATACGGTGAAAAACTGTATTGGACATTACATGTATTGGACATACATTTTACGGTAGTATACCGTTTTTGGAAGTGAAAAATACAGTATAATTTACAGTGAATAACCGTAAATTTACATTCCCAGAATTCCCTGCGTTACATTTCAAATTTGATGTTTTTTTGTTGAAATGACTATGTTTCTTCTTAGTTTTTTCTTATCAGTTTTGTATATTAGGGTTGTGTGTTACACCTGATGTTGTTAAATGAATGTTTATTGCATTATTTCAGTTTAATGTGTGTTACCATGATGATGTTTAGTGTTTGTGTGAATGACACTGTGCACCTTCTATATATGTTATTATTTAAAAGCTGCTTGTGATGGGCTTTGTTTCATCATGTGACTTTCTCATCACCGCATGCATTTGGTAGTTATCAGTGTATTACAAAGGTGCAAAACAGATTTCAGTACTTCAATAGGTTGGTATATTAACATTATATCAGTTAATGAAATTACGGTATTTAACTGTAAATTTAAGTTAAAACCGTAAAACCTAAAACGTTGCTACCGTATTTTTTACGGTAAAATTCCAGCAACCACAGCTGCCGATTTCTTACGGTAAATTTTACGGAATTTTTTTTACAGTGTGCCAAAAGATCAAGGGAATTTTGGTTTCTCAGTTCATAACCCCTTTAATCTACATTTATAGCACTATACTTTGTGTTGTACTACCTTGGCATTAAATGGAAAAAAATAACTAGTTAACTGCTCTGTAAGTGTTTCTAATACAATGGCTGAGAGAGCGGCAACACATATGACATTTTTCCAACATAATCAATCTCTCAGTATTTTTCCATCTTTTAAAGTCATAGAAAAACTATTGTGGAGGAAATAGGAGCGCAAAAAGATATTTGTTATATTTTCCATTCACCACTATAGAAGATACCCAGCTATGATGACTTCCGCTTCTAAGAACCCCGAAAATGTGAAAAGGATCCATTGAAAACCAAAATCATCTTCCTGTCATAAACAGCTGCTTTCTGAAGAAAGATTATTTTTGGGTCCAAATGATGTAGTTACAACATCTAACAGCAGGAGGCTAAATGTGCAATACCAATCAGCCAAATTTTGACCCTAAGCCAAAAAAATATAAAAAATAAGTGTTGTGTACTTTTGAGTAGTTAAATAGCAATATCTGTGTATTAAATTTCTAGAAACTTAAAACGTTCTTGTTGCACATAAAACAATAACTCCATGCTGGTATGGAACAACATGATGACTTTTTTTATAAGAACAATTTTTGAGCAATCTGTATGTATCCTGAGCTGCAAGAACTATGCTGTTCAGACAGTTCATTGCTAAAAACATTTTCTGATAAAATCCATTCAGCATTCACCACCTCAAGGTACATCTCAGGACAAAAATTACTATAAAGCTATTTGACTTTGCTATGGTTTGTAAAGCTGAAGAGACCTTACGCATTTCTGCTGTAACATGCTATGACAGATGTACGTTATTCTCTGTGTGTGTGGGCTAATCACAAAGATAGGAAATCTGTGTAGGTACCAAATTCATACTGTGGGCACTAGATGTTCCTAATGACTCACCAAGTCCATGTGTAATGTGGGACACCCCCATATTTTCTCAGTTTTGTGCATTTGTCTCATGCTCGTAGGATCTGTATTAACTGACAAGATGTGGTGGTGTGTTCCAGATAGATGGCGGTAACCCAAAGCTCCTCGTTTCAAACTCTGAAAGGGAAGATCCATAAAGTATCAGCGACGTGCCCTTGAGTCCTGCAAGTTTTAGGTTTTGCAGGTTAGTCATTTGAGAAGCTTTGAATGCCTGTAAAAGGTCTAAATCACAAGCACACATTCCTCACAAAGGTCACAGGTGTGACTAATAGAGCTGATCACTGACCATTTGTGTGTTTAGACTGAATGACAATAGCTGTCATATGTTGAATAGTTTTTGACACTGTGTTTGCTCTGCAGGTGCGGCAGCTCAGGGAAGGGTGTGAAAACACTCTGGTAGAGGAAGGGAATTTGATTGTTTGTGTGAGAATGTCCTCTGAAACACTAAACGTCAGATGATTTCCTCAAGCCCACACTGACAGTCTGCATTTGTTTAGCTTGTAATCATTGTTGCAGGATTCCATGACAAAGATAGAGTGTCATGGTTGATAATCTAACATAAACAAAAGAGCATATGCTCCAGCCCCATGTTTGTGGAATTTACTGTGCTCCTGTTACACACCTGAAATGCCACCGTCATCTGTTCCGTCTTGGAGTGCTGTTACACACTCACGCAAACACACACCTGTGCCACTGAAGCGACAGATTGACCACCTGTCTCTGTGAGTGGGCGGGTACAGTCTGACTGAGGCAGATTGTGAGTGGGAGCAGAGATGACTGACGCATCCTGTGACCAATCTGTAAACATCTCACAGCTTCTGCAGACTGAAATCACATTTACTTGTGCGCTGGACTTAGGTGGTAAATGATACCTGGACAAGCTTAACTGTTAGCATTCTCAGTGGAAATCCACAACTGAAATACAGCCAAACCTGAGCATTATATGTCATGTGACTAATCAAAGGTTAATGAAAGGTTTATAATTAAAAATCAACTTCCCTATGGAGATAATGAAGGGGATTTTTGCTTCCAGAACCTGACTGTTGGACTCTGTTTCATGCATTTAAGTGCCCCCAAATAATCTGTTACCAGTATTTACATGCTGGTAAGAAACTTGCACCTTGTGCTGGACTTAACATAATGTAAGTAGGAAAGCACCATCAGTGTCTTAAATTAGGGCTAACAACATTTTTTTTTTTTTGCATTTTTTTTGCTTTTAGCCTCCCCACAACTTTGTAGCAGCATGACAATCCAACCCACTCAACCCAGGACAAATTTACAGAAAAGTTTCTGTGACACTGACATGTTGTATACTTCCTAGCATTCAGTGATGCACAGTTTCCACAGTTCAACTCATCTGCTTGTAGACAAAACAAGTGCGAAATAACTTGGTAAAAACAATAGGTAGAGTTGTAAGTTAAAGTGATGGAAAAATAAGTCTATACCAGGGCTCTTCAATCTGCAGTAAGTGTTTCATTAAGCATGGCCAAAAGTAATATGCACAGCGAACCATTTTAATGTGTAGGTTAAATTAAAACTATATGTAAGGTTTTTATTTTTTTTAACTTAAAATATAAGTTTCATGGCACACCCACTGCTAATAAGGCGAATGGCTTCTGTTTCATTCCCACGACATGCTCTCCCCAAAACGTGTCAGTTTGTTGAGCGGATACGAAATACCGCGAAAAAGGCAGATTGTTTTACGGCAGCAACAAATGCAGGCATACAGGTATCCGATTGTGGCTAGAAGGGATACAGCTCAGACCGGAAACGGACAATGAAATTAATTTTCTACCTATTAGATTGTGTTTTATTAACGTCTACACCTACCCCAACCCTAAACCTACCCCTTACAATATTGAAAAAATAGTAATTATTGTTGTACAGTGTGACAAAAATTACGCTGTATTGATGTGCGCATGCCCAGTAGCACCATACGTATCCCTTCTAGCCTTAACCCAGGGCTGCGTTCAGCCCCGACAAAAACGGTGCAAAACGGTTTTTTTTAAACGGAAACGGTGGTGCGTTGAACACCCTGTTCTGATGACGCAAGAGTTGCAACTATGGCAGCTGAGAAGGCCATTCTTTGTGTTCTTTTTGAAGAATTTTCGGAGCCTGATGAAATCAGTATAAATACTGCAAAATACACTCGATGGTACAGTCATTGCCCTTGACCTCCAGAATAAAAGAGAACATCCCAATCAAATGAAGGGATTTGTGGAAACTGTGGTTCCTAATTATTGTGATCCAACATTTGCCTCGCATTTCAGGATGAAAAGACAAACATTTCAGGTGAAGGATAATCCACTTCTTGCCTCCGAGACGGTGTTATGATCTATATTATTTTTATTGTGAGTATTAGGCTTATCATTATTGCTGATCACTGTTGTTGTGCTATGTTATTGTAGTATTTACCATTATATAAGATCAGAGGAATATAGAAAGGGTTTTGAAAATGTCACTCCACAATACAATAGCAAAATATATAAATATGTATAGTATTTTTTATGTTACATTAATCAGTATTTAGCACACCTTCCTAAGGAAAGGATATGGACCAGCTCTACTGGATATATATCTATATTAGGATATTTAGACAGACTTAAAGAAGTTCCAGATCTATACTTGTGCCCTTATCATTTCAGTTATTTTGCCGTTGCACACCGTTTCCAGGAAACATGTCGTTCAAACCGGAAACCGTAACAAAACGGTGCACACCGGTTTGAGCTTGAACTTGCCCCAGGTATCCACTTTAATTAGGACAGTGATGTATTTACGACAAAGAATTCCACTCACTTACTTGTAGAGATCAGTCTCAAAAGACACAAAACTTCATACAGTTGCTTTAAATACTCTGACATTATGAACTCATTAAAATAATCATTTTTACATCTGTCATATAGGCTACTTGTACATTACTTAATTTTACTTTTTACTAACATGCGTTTTAATGTGGAAAGGACGGATCAGCTCAACTTTCGGTTCCTAACAAAAGCTAAACGTTGGTTGATTGTTGTTGTTTTTTCAGTAGCAGATGTAAAGACATAACCATCTTAAAAAGGTGAGATTTGTAATCGTCTAAATTGGAGAGGAGTTGAATATGAGTAAAGGACGAGCTGTCTGGCAAAGACCAGATGTCCTGTATGAGTCAGATGAGCAAATGAGAGCTGTGAAAAGTGGAAAACGAGGGAGAAAAGAGAAACAGATAGATCTAGAGAGAGTGAAGGAAGCAGGCAAGGGGAAGAGAAGGTGACTAAATTGAGGCACCATGTGGAGGCAGAAGCTCTTGCGGATGATTCATTCATATGAAGGAGAACAGCATGTAGCTGCTGCTGCCTCCCAGCGGCCAAACGCGGAATGACAGCATTACACACTGGATCACACAGCGATTAAATAAACTCACAAGTAAAAGACAACATTTTCATGCACTGTTCTTTTTCTCTACCGTTTTTTTATTCAGATGAGTGAAACACTTTCAGTTACAAAAAATGACTTTAAATGAACAACACAGTACAATGAACAAGCGAGTTAAATAATTAAAAATATAAATTTCATCATTATCTTCATCGTATGTTACGTTGGATAGTTGAGGTTATACCTTCAGAAACTGGGTTGCTAGGTGACCAGGAAAAGAGACAAAAGAAAACAGCTGAGGATGTGTTAGTGGAGCTCTTTGGTTTAACTAGACGTGTTTAAGTTCTTTGCTATTTTTAAAAATCTTTTTAAACACCTTTGGACTAAAGCTGTTTTTTTTATGTATAGTATATATATAGAGAGAGAGAGAGCAGGTAAAACAGTTGATTAAAAACAGAGAGTGAAAATGAGAACAAAAAGACTCATATTTGCAGTTCTCTTAGGCGTTTTCAAATGCTATGATTTTTTTTTTTCTTTTCTTGGGAATTTTCACCCATATCCGATTGTTACATTGAAAAACGCTGCGAATCAAACTCAAGGACTGTGTACAGGATTTTAGGGAGCGTGTGTCGTGTTCGGTCTCAGAATGGCGTGTTGCTTTGGTATCATTCTCTGGAGATTCACTCCACTGAGAGACTCACACTTTGAACACGCTCCCTTACGGTGCAGCTATTACTTGCATATCAACGCCGAGGAGTTTTTAAGACGTCCGGAACTGCGCCTGACTGTAACGGCAAGAAGGAAAGCTAGAGAGAATATAACGCAAGATTGAAAGGGTTCCCCTTATATTCCTCTTCAACATCTCTTGCGTTTTAAGACATAACATTTGTCACCTAGCAACAACAGTCGCCGCCCGCTCTTCAGTCACCTTTCTGACTTATATACATACACATGCACAGTAAGTGTGTACATATATGAAAATGTGTGTATATGTGTCCTGCCCTGTGTTTGGTGACTGTAAAAGTGGTCCCAAGGATCGAGGGAGTGAACGTGCCAGAGCATCAGTGAAGTTCTTTGAGTGTTTTCATCTTCATAATGTTCCCTGGCCTATCAAAACACTTCTCCTCGGCCCCTACTTCTCTGTTTTAAAGCATTCAAATATTTGGTTTGTCGTTAAGAGAGTGAGGTATATGAGGAACTATCTCTCTTCTACACCCCCTAACCAGGACAACAACAGACAAGCTACAAAATAAATACAAAACAAAGCAGGAATAGAAAAAGGACAAAGAGGAGGAGTGAGGCAGAGAGCAAAAAGAGGAAGATGGATCACTGATATATTTCCGCTATCATTCAATACATACATTCCGCTGTATTTTCTATCCAGGAACCCCAAATCCCCCCATCTTTCCTCTCCTAGTTTTTGGTTTTGTAGCTGTTTAAAGCTTTCAGGTCAAGGCTCACGGCAGCACTGCGCTCGACGCCGTCACAAGCGGTAGCCTTAGCGACAGTAACCATAGCAACACCATCCCTAGCATCAGCAGTGGCGAGACAGGTACGTACAGATACAATGCACTTTCCTATAGGACCTTATCCCTTCTAAGCCATGGCAGTGTGTGCTTTTACTCTGGAAGGTTACTTCAGCGTTGAATGAATGCTACCGAAACATTTGAGCAGAAGAAACACAGTGCTGCTTTTTCCCCTGATAGGTTTCCCCCCCACAGGCTCTGTCCAGTAAGGAACAGCTAAGAGGTCGAGAAGACAAGTGTCCGGCCCTACGCTGTCGATTAACGGCCGGCACGTTAGGACCGACGATTTTTTGGTTTCAGAGATAATTACACCAAAAGGCTAACCTGTCACCATAGGGAGAAAAAGAGAGACACAGAGGACAGAAGAGAAGAAAAAGGAACTGCTCAACTCAAGTGAGAAAAAAGGAACGATGGAAAGGGTAAAAACATGACAACGTACATCAACAAGCAAAACAGACGCACACATTCACGCACATATGCCAAAATAACCGCATATCTGTCCGATTTTAGAGTGTAAAATACGTTCACGCGCACATTATCATAGGTACGCACAGACAATGACGCACCCACGCGCTCTCATTTACGCACGGAGTGAGCAGCGAACATGAAATCAAGGAGAAGATGCAGGGACAGAATAACAAACACCACTAACCCCCAAAAACGTAAACAAATATTCATCAGACATACCAAGTCTTTTCTTTATGATCATCATCGTCATCATCAAGGACTGTGTACAGGATTTTAGGGAGCGTGTGTCGTGTTCGGTCTCAGAATGGCGTGTTGCTTTGGTATCATTCTCTGGAGATTCACTCCACTGAGAGACTCACACTTTGAACACGCTCCCTTACGGTGCAGCTATTACTTGCATATCAACGCCGAGGAGTTTTTAAGACGTCCGGAACTGCGCCTGACTGTAACGGCAAGAAGGAAAGCTAGAGAGAATATAACGCAAGATTGAAAGGGTTCCCCTTATATTCCTCTTCAACATCTCTTGCGTTTTAAGACATAACATTTGTCACCTAGCAACAACAGTCGCCGCCCGCTCTTCAGTCACCTTTCTGACTTATATACATACACATGCACAGTAAGTGTGTACATATATGAAAATGTGTGTATATGTGTCCTGCCCTGTGTTTGGTGACTGTAAAAGTGGTCCCAAGGATCGAGGGAGTGAACGTGCCAGAGCATCAGTGAAGTTCTTTGAGTGTTTCACCCTCATTTTTTTCGTCTAAATGTTCCCTGGACCGATCAAAACACTAATCCTCGGCCCCTACTGACGGATGCAGCCCGCTTCTCTGTTTTAAAGCATTCATCTATTTGGTTTGTCGTTAAGAGAGTGAGGTATATGAGGAACTATCTCTCTTCTACACCCCCTAACCAGGACAACAACAGACAAGCTACAAAATAAATACAAAACAAAGCAGGAATAGAAAAAGGACAAAGAGGAGGAGTGAGGCAGAGAGCAAAAAGAGGAAGATGGATCACTGATATATTTCCGCTATCATTCAATACATACATTCCGCTGTATTTTCTATCCAGGAACCCCAAATCCCCCCATCTTTCCTCTCCTAGTTTTTGGTTTTGTAGCTGTTTAAAGCTTTCAGGTCAAGGCTCACGGCAGCACTGCGCTCGACGCCGTCACAAGCGGTAGCCTTAGCGACAGTAACCATAGCAACACCATCCCTAGCATCAGCAGTGGCGAGACAGGTACGTACAGATACAATGCACTTTCCTATAGGACCTTATCCCTTCTAAGCCATGGCAGTGTGTGCTTTTACTCTGGAAGGTTACTTCAGCGTTGAATGAATGCTACCGAAACATTTGAGCAGAAGAAACACAGTGCTGCTTTTTCCCCTGATAGGTTTCCCCCCCACAGGCTCTGTCCAGTAAGGAACAGCTAAGAGGTCGAGAAGACAAGTGTCCGGCCCTACGCTGTCGATTAACGGCCGGCACGTTAGGACCGACGATTGCATTTGTCGATGGATTTGGTTCGAAAGGTCGCCTTGGCAAAGGAAGTTTACATTTGAATACAATCTGGTGCCTCAAACACACCCACTACAAAACAGCATCTGGAATATATTAAATAAATAATAATATTAATCATAATTAAAAAAAAGTTTTGTTAAGAAATTCACAAACGAGCAAGAGGAGAATAAAAAAAAAATCTAAATTTTAAAATGGGGGAGGAAGAAAACAAAAACTCAAAACAGAGATAGTGTGAATTTTTGGTCTAAGTAAATATCAACATTTTTTTATCTTTTAACAACGTTTTTCTTCCATACATTAGCAATTAGTAAGCATTATAACATAGATAATTTACTACAAAATCTATAGAAGCACTAACTGACCCATTCGGACTATACCGTAACGTAGAGAACTGAGTTCATGTATCCATCCCTCGTTGAACCTGCAGCACTCACCGACTACAGATTTCAGCACGATATAAACACAACGGTAAGGTGGATGAGAGCATGTAAATTGTTGTGTATGTGATATTTGGTTCTCTTTAAAGCTTGTTTATACTCGACTTTGGTTCTTTGGATGTACTTGAGCGTGTTTATCCTGATTTCTTATCTGTTGAACTGAATTTTCACAGTATTGTTTCAACCACCTGATTAGAGTCTCTAACACAACTAGATAGGAACAAGTAAGGAACGTAAAAAATGAGATTTCCGCTAATACGTGAATACCTTTTCCCCAAACGAAAGCACACAAATCTACACATACAGCCAAGAAAAGTCCCACAAAACAGACAGACGGAACGAAAGACCAAAAGTAACAACCCTCCCAACCCCCAAATGAACTCAAAACATCTTCTTCAGATGAGTCCAGTGAGGTCATCAAAGATGGAAGAGTCATCCAGGACCAGGAAGAGTTTGAATGACAGGAGGCAGAGGCGGATCCCTTGCTACATGGTTCTGGGTGACCTCGGTCCAGAGATGCATGAAGGGATACTCTTTTTCTGTACAGCGACTCACTTTGCTCCTCCATCCGTTTTTGGCTTGGTTTGTTTTTGGTTTTCCTTTATGGGAAGTTTGGCTGGCTGTGAAGTTTTGCTCCATTTTTTGGCTTGTAGAAGAAGCAGAGAGGATGGGAGCCCCTTCGCCGTGACGGTTTCCCATGTTGCCATGCTGTCTTACCAGAGCGGCCTCGTCAAGGTTTGGGCCCCTGATCTCTTTCTGCATCATGTGAACGATGAACTGATCATGTATGAATGGATCGCTTTGGTATTCAGAAGGGAGAAAGTGAGTGAGGAAGGCATGAAATGGAATGAGGAAGGATACAAGCACTTAATTATTAAGAGAGAAATGAGAGTATTTACACTTAACTAGAGGTGTGAAAGCTAGAGAGCTTGGTCTCACTTTTATTACAAACAAGTGCATCAAGCTATGCAGTGCTAATATGATGACCATCAAAGACCAAACACCCAATCCTCTCTATATGCTCGATAAGACATGGAATGATGATGATGATGATCATATGTACTGAAACATTCATTAAAGACAGATGGTAAAATCTGCTACTTCTGAGAAAAAAAACAGACAAGAATGAGGAAGAACCAGAGAAACACAACAGCGTTGGGAGTCTGGCTCATTCATATTTAAAATGAAATCATAAAAAACATGATGTGATTGCATGGCAGGTAAGATGATGAGCTCAGAGATGGCTGGATTGTTGTCACTGGGTCCGGTCCTGGACGGTTGGCTATTTACAGGTCCTTTGGATAAAGCTTTTCCATCCGTATTTTTGGTGTTTGTTTTTGGTATTTGAGATTTTGGTATGCTTGTATTTTTTTGTCATAGTGAGACTCTCAAAGTTCCATTATACTTTTTGGTATTCAGTACTCCACATGTATGCTTCAAAGCGTTCTTTAACACACAGTAAAGTTTGTTCTCTTTGTTGTTTTTGGTGCTCAAGGATCTCTTTTTGTCCTCTTCTTACTGCACTACATAGTTTATTATTCTCCTTTTATTTATGTATTTGGCTGTGTCCAGCTAAGCCGCATGGTGTTTTTTTGGTTTCGTTTTCCGTCCTCTCCTCTTCCTTCCTGCTTCCACTCCATCTCTCCATCTCTCCCCTCTTTTACTCAGTATTTTTTTGGCATCAGTAGAGCGAGAGAGCGGAAGAGAGAGAGTGTGAACAAGAGGAAATGAAAGGGAGCGAGGGGATCAAGAGATGCTTTGGTTGACAGGTAAGGTTTCATCTCCTCCTTCTCCTCCTCCTGTGATTGGCCTTGGGCAACGTCACTCGATTTTAGCCCCTCCAATCGAGTGTGGGCTGTGTAGCAAATCACCGGAAGAGCAGGAAGAGATGGGGCTCGAGCAAGGGGAGGGACTCATGCCGCCTGTGACAGGAAATGAGGTTCTGGCAAGAGCTGAACTGCCCAATCCCATGCCGGTGCCTGTTGCCATGGGCAACAAAGAGGAGTGGTTGAGAAAGAGGGAAGAGGGGAGACCTGCTCCTTGGCCTCCAGAACCACCAATTAACACCTTGCTGCTGCCCTCAAGACTGGAAATGGGCAGCTGGCCACCACTGGCTGCTAGAGCTGTGAAAGAAACACAGTATTACTCCCAAACATCAACAAAACTGACATGTAACGCATTAAACAGGATGCACTAGCATGTGAACTGATGAGCAGATGTGAAAAAGGGTGAAAAGGAGTAGAAGGACATAAACAGACACTCAAACAGAGAGGACACAGTAACACATGACTGATATGAGGTGGCAGAGTCATTAGTGTCTCTCTCGCCCTCTCTTTCACACAAACCTTGGATAGTAGCAAGTGGGTTGCTGACAAGAAGAGCTTGGTTCATTCCTGTGTTAAGTCCCCTCATCGTATTCCTGAGTCACACAAACAAATAACCAACCCACAAAACACACAGACAGAAACGGAAAACAGAAATACAGGGAAGAGGAAGGGAAAAAGAGAAAACATTTAGAAGCATAGTTAAGAGTAGGGGTGTAACTAGGGTTGCCAACTGTCCCGTATTAGCCGGGACGTCCCTTATTTTGGGCCTAATTGATTTGTCCCGTACGTGACCTCCCTTGTCCCATTTTTTAACTGCTACGCTGATCTAACCACTGACTGATACAACAGCAGCAGTGCTGATCACTTGAGAATGATCACCGATACCTGTCATCATCCAATCACAGCCCCCCTCACTCAGTATACGTTAAGTAAATCAGAAATCGTGAACATAACTGTTCGAGGAAGGCTGCAGAATCCTCTGCCGGTGTTCTGTCGATTTGTGCAACCCTGTCAGATTTTGCTACCTCACATTAAAACAGTGAGTAGTACAATTCGACAACGAAAAATGCTACCTGTAAAATTATGGTTTATTAAAGGTGCAGTAGGAGATCTTGGAAAATGCTAACATTAGCATGATAGCACTGACAGAGAACATCCCACCCTCCCTGCAATCGCCGTCCAAAGCCACGCCCCCTGAAGGCATATAAGCTCACAGACCAGAATACCAGAGACAACATTACTACAATAGGCTACATCAGCGGTTCCCAATTCCAGCCCATGTTCTGAAGTGAAGTAAACTTAAATGGATTTCCCCTGCTCAGAGAGTAGGGAGCAATGAACTCTGTGTAGGGATCATATCGATCGGAACACAGTTCATGCACGTAGCTCACTTCTAACGAGCTGGTTATCTGAATCGGGTGTGTTAACTAAGCGAGACATGCAAAATATGCAGAGCGGGGGGCGCGAGGACTGGAATTGGGAACCGTTGGGCTACATCATGTGTCATTCACCGGTGAGAAGACTTTAAATGTACTACAATACCAGGAAGGAAGATCGGGTTGTTGATGTTTGTCTGCCATTCTCGCTCTGTCTGCACAGTGTGCGTGAACGCGCTGATGACGTATCCTGTCTGCGCGAACC
>NW_015546094.1:673270-675662 GCF_001515605.1 Sinocyclocheilus anshuiensis | reverse complement strand
ATCGGGATGTGAAGAGACGTTCAACCAGCATAACAAAAAATGTTTCTGAAGACAATCACCTATTGCACCTTTAACGTCTACACCTACCACAAACCCAAATCTACCCTTACAGTAATGCAAATAGTAATTATGTGTTATATTCGCGGTTGTAGATAGAAGGGATACACAGCTACAGGAAACCAATACTAATTATTGGTTAATTTTTTCTACCTATTAGATTGTGTTTTATTAAAGTCTACACCTACCCCAACCCTAAACCTACCCTTACAGTAATGCAGATACATTAAATATTGTTGTTCAGCATGGGAAAAACGACGCAATGTTGATGTGCGCATGCGCAGTAAACCCTGGTAGGACAATCTCAATCTGATGGGTAGGATAAAATGTCTGGACACCGGCTCGTCGCTCCCGCCTCACAGCAAGCGCCGCTCGCACTAACGCCAATTCCGTCCGTGTTTTCACTATAGTAAATCAGTTTTGGTGAATACAAACAACGTGATTATTAATCACCCCAAAAAAGGCGATTGTCCCGCATTTTCATTTGCTGAAGTTGGCAACCCTAGGTGTAACGATCCATCAATATGGATTGATACTGTTATTTTGTTTTCAGAATTGTGATTTGTTTAGCACTTCTCGGTTACCGTATATATTGGATCCTTGCTTTCCTTCTTAAAGTGAAAGCAGACTAAGAAAATTTCTGTCAAATACATTTTTTTTTTTCACAGATGCCTGAAAAACCTGAAAAGCACTGTTTATTTAAATTTGTGTCTTTGTTATATTGTATTTATTTTCTGGTATTGCTTGTAATTTGGTTATCTGTAGAAAAGTGTTTTTTTAGCACTGAGCCCATAGTAGCAGCCAAAAAAGTCTCAAATAAAGTTTTAACAGCTTTATTTTTGTATTTTTTAAATGTATTTTTCTACATTAATGTATTTTTTCCTACAAGAGTACCTAATTTGTGTTGTTTCCTAATGAGGATTTACATTGTTTTACACATTGCATATTTTAGCACAGAAACCTGAAAGACTGTCTTGACTGTTGTCATATCTTAAGATTACTGATCTTGTGTGTGACTTTTTGTGAATGTCCCAACTGAGGAACAGGATGTGAAAATTTAAGATAAATGTTCATGTTATATGTTTTGGTTGCATTTGTGAGTTAATAAAAATGTAGATGGTTGTTTAAAATAGGTATATAATATAATAATATCGATATATCGATCGATATTCTTCTGTATTGAATCGTATCGTAGAATGTTTTGAAGTATCGGGAAATATCGTATCGCTGGATATGATCAGATAAATGTTCATGTTATATATTTTGGTTGCATTTGTGAGTTAATAAAACTGTAGATGGTTGTTTAAAATAGATATATAATATCATAATATCAATATATCGATCGATATACTCCTGTATCGAAACGAATCGTATCGTAGAATTTTTTGAAGTATCGGCAAATATCGTATCGCTGGGTATGAGAATCGATATCGTATCGTGACGAACCATCCGATTTACACCCCTAGTTAAGAGCTTGAAAACAGTGCAAGAAAACAGGTCTTTGCAGAGTAAATAAGTTTTTTCTTATAATACAATGCAGGCCACACACCAGCAGACCTCAGTGACGCATCAGTACGTAACAATCCTTATGCTAAGATGTAGTGTGATTTGACCAAATCTTTTGAACAAATATGCAAAATCGTAAAAAATAAGAAAAAAAAAGCACTTAAAAAATAAGAAATGTAAATAAACAAAAAACTAACTAAAATTAAAATAAATAAACATATTTTTGTAGTATCAAAACAAATATATAATTTATAATTAATATTTGCAAATAATATTTTATAAATTATAATAAATTAATTATAATAAGTTCTATAACACTAATTATAATTAATAATGTATTTAAATGATAATAATACAACTGCGCATACACATTATGTATGTGCATATACATATTACATTGTCATACACAATTGTCTCAATATCAAGGTCAATTTACCAGAATTCACCTTATGCCCTAATTCACATTTTCCTATACTTGACAATAACAAATATGTTTATGTGAAAGTGTGTGTGTGTATTTTATATTTATGTGTGTATATGTGTGTGTAAGAACACAGACTCTGCTGGTTATATTCACCTCAAATGTGCAGCAAAGTCATTGATGTAGTTAGAAACGTCACCATTCTTTTTATGCCATGAACTGTGGATGACAAAACCACACACACAAAAATACATTTGCACACCCACACAAACACTGCAGTTACCTACATTTGCTGAGCCACAGGGAGTAAAAGGTGATGAGTATGTGCTGAGTGGATGTGTGCGTGTGTGTGTGTGCGTGTGCGTGTGTGTGTGTGTGTGTGAGAGAGAAATCAACTCACCCTGTGTT
>NW_015546094.1:671913-672437 GCF_001515605.1 Sinocyclocheilus anshuiensis | reverse complement strand
TATATATATATATGTATATATATATAATTATATGTATCTCTGATCAGCAGATGTCCACTTCTGTGCCCTACCTGCTGTACCGAGACTGCTCACTGTCTGCGATGGTCCCTGACTGGGCATCTGTAAGCAAGACGTGGATATGATGTCACAGGTCAAAAGGGAAACATGATGGACAGAGAGTAATGGAGGTTGATAAAGGAGAGAGGCTGGTGGAAGGCTTGTGCTCTGTTTGTGAATTTACCAAAATACCGAGTTTGAAAGTGAAAACATGCAATATTCCTCCTAAAGAATTAGAAACAGAGACTGAATGCCCTATAGTATTATGACAATGAGTACGTTTACATGGACAACAATACTCATATTTTAATACGATTAAGACAATACTCTGCTTAAGAATCTACCATGTAAACAGAGATTTTTGATTACCTTAATCCGGCTAAAGTCATAATCGAAGTAAACAGAAATCAAATTAAGACATGTGGAGTATTCCTATTTTAGTCGCATTACTCAAGTGCAGTAAAGAC
>NW_015546094.1:671263-671760 GCF_001515605.1 Sinocyclocheilus anshuiensis | reverse complement strand
AATACTCTGATTAAGAATCTACCATGTAAACAGAGATTTTGGTTACCTTAATCCGGCTAAAGTCATAATCGAAGTAAACAGAAATCGAATTAAGACATGTGGAGTATTCCTATTTTAGTCGCATTATTGAAGTGCAGTATAGACATGTAAACACCTTAATCACACTATTACCTTCGTGTATGACTTTTCGCCGCATTTTGCGACAGGATACACACACAGCAGTGGTTAACCATTTGACGGCAAATAAAAGAGCTTCAACACTGCCGTTGTCTGTATGCACGTTCAAATAATTAACTGCACTTGAAGCTTTCATAAAATTAAAAATGAAACACCCAAAACTGTACATGGGATCATCACGAAGACGAACTATATGTTTATGCGTGACATAATGACGTGTGCCATTAATCGATCTATGTACTATAACATGTAAAACAGGAACATGAAAGGAATATTCTAAAAGCAACTCATGTAAACACCATAATCATAATATTGGCTTA
>NW_015546094.1:661683-664260 GCF_001515605.1 Sinocyclocheilus anshuiensis | reverse complement strand
TTCAGTCTGCTGCCATCAGGGAGGAGACTGCGGAGTCTCCAGGCCAGGACCAGCAGACTGAAGGACAGCTTCATCCATCAGGCTGTCAGGAAGCTGAACTCCCTCCCGACCTTGCCCCCCCTCCCCTCTTTTGCCCCACGCACCACTGAACTCTGACGGACTCTCCCACTCCCCCCTCCCAAATACACACACACAGTCACTTTAATCAGTCTAAATAAGCTCTTTTTGCACTACAAATCATTATATCTGCACTGTTGTTTACTTCACTGGTTTGCACTCTATCTGCCATGTGCTGTGTGCTGCTTTATATATATTTTTTTGATATATTTTTTTTACATTTTACCTTATTTGTATATTTGTATAGTTGTATTTTATACTTAATCTGTATATCTGTATTTATGTTCTACTGTTAGTGTTATCTGTATGCACCAAGGGTCTGAGAGTAACGCAATTTCAATTCTCTGTGTGTATGTGCTGTACATGTGGAAGAATTGACAATAAAGCAGACTTGACTTGACTTGACTTGACTTCTTCCCTGTATACGTTGATTGACAGATGTCTCGTCCAGTCAGCGGTGAGTAATCCCAAACCAATGGCGCTGTCTCAAACTATACCTACCTTTTCCGGTTTGTCTGATTTGTCGTTGTGTTTTCTGACTTGTAAATTTGTTTTCGGATTTGTCGTTGTGTTTTCTAACTTGTTATTTTGTTTTTGAATTTGTCATTGTGTTTTATGACTTGTTATAATGTTTTCTGAATTGTTATTTTGTTTTTTAGACTTGCATTTGCGTTTGTAATTTGTTATTTTGTTTTCAGAATTGTGATTTGTTTAGCACTTCTCGGTTACCGTATATATTGGATCCTTGCTTTCCTTCTTAAAGTGAAAGCAGACTAAGAAAATTTCTGTCAAATACATTTTTTTTTTTCACAGATGCCTGAAAAACCTGAAAAGCACTGTTTATTTAAATTTGTGTCTTTGTTATATTGTATTTATTTTCTGGTATTGCTTGTAATTTGGTTATCTGTAGAAAAGTGTTTTTTTAGCACTGAGCCCATAGTAGCAGCCAAAAAAGTCTCAAATAAAGTTTTAACAGCTTTATTTTTGTATTTTTTAAATGTATTTTTCTACATTAATGTATTTTTTCCTACAAGAGTACCTAATTTGTGTTGTTTCCTAATGAGGATTTACATTGTTTTACACATTGCATATTTTAGCACAGAAACCTGAAAGACTGTCTTGACTGTTGTCATATCTTAAGATTACTGATCTTGTGTGTGACTTTTTGTGAATGTCCCAACTGAGGAACAGGATGTGAAAATTTAAGATAAATGTTCATGTTATATGTTTTGGTTGCATTTGTGAGTTAATAAAAATGTAGATGGTTGTTTAAAATAGGTATATAATATAATAATATCGATATATCGATCGATATTCTTCTGTATTGAATCGTATCGTAGAATGTTTTGAAGTATCGGGAAATATCGTATCGCTGGATATGAGAATCGATATCGTATCGTGACGAACCATCCGATTTACACCCCTAGTTAAGAGCTTGAAAACAGTGCAAGAAAACAGGTCTTTGCAGAGTAAATAAGTTTTTTCTTATAATACAATGCAGGCCACACACCAGCAGACCTCAGTGACGCATCAGTACGTAACAATCCTTATGCTAAGATGTAGTGTGATTTGACCAAATCTTTTGAACAAATATGCAAAATCGTAAAAAATAAGAAAAAAAAAGCACTTAAAAAATAAGAAATGTAAATAAACAAAAAACTAACTAAAATTAAAATAAATAAACATATTTTTGTAGTATCAAAACAAATATATAATTTATAATTAATATTTGCAAATAATATTTTATAAATTATAATAAATTAATTATAATAAGTTCTATAACACTAATTATAATTAATAATGTATTTAAATGATAATAATACAACTGCGCATACACATTATGTATGTGCATATACATATTACATTGTCATACACAATTGTCTCAATATCAAGGTCAATTTACCAGAATTCACCTTATGCCCTAATTCACATTTTCCTATACTTGACAATAACAAATATGTTTATGTGAAAGTGTGTGTGTGTATTTTATATTTATGTGTGTATATGTGTGTGTAAGAACACAGACTCTGCTGGTTATATTCACCTCAAATGTGCAGCAAAGTCATTGATGTAGTTAGAAACGTCACCATTCTTTTTATGCCATGAACTGTGGATGACAAAACCACACACACAAAAATACATTTGCACACCCACACAAACACTGCAGTTACCTACATTTGCTGAGCCACAGGGAGTAAAAGGTGATGAGTATGTGCTGAGTGGATGTGTGCGTGTGTGTGTGTGCGTGTGCGTGTGTGTGTGTGTGTGTGAGAGAGAAATCAACTCACCCTGTGTTCAGACTTAGTGTACTGTGAGTTGGAGGGGCGGGGCTGGCATCACTGCGGGGAGGCGGGGTTACAGGAGACCGTGCAGCGCTTAAGGAGGGTCCGCTTGGGGTCAAAGGGCAAACTGATGACATAGTGGTCACTGACAGAGGGAAATAATAAGAAATAGAGCATC
>NW_015546094.1:648324-661673 GCF_001515605.1 Sinocyclocheilus anshuiensis | reverse complement strand
AATATTGGCTTATTTAGAATAAGGTAAATAATTAGATTACTGATGTCCATGTAAACGTAGTCAATGACAGTGAACTAGTTGTAAATATTGGCTATGAAGATATGAATTATTACACATTCAAATGCAAAGCAATGCAGGGTGGGTGAAACCACATTCAGGAGTGAATGATATATGCACCATTATGGGAATGATTATTATCATCTGCTCATGCAGGAGAAACTAGTAGTGTTGTGGCACAGGGTGGTTGGAGACGGGGGTATGGGCCAAGGGAGCAAGCCGGGTCGTACCATGTGCGGGCTGTAGCAGAGGGGTTTGTGCAAGGTGGGCTGGGGTTGGCTGGGCAAGGGAGGGGTGGCACTGGAGGGGTTAATACGTTTCTCTTTCTGTCGGCGGTTGCAGAACCAGACGCGGATCACCTCCTTCTCCATGTTGAGCTTTTCAGCGATGAGCAGGATCTCCTCTGAGGCAGGCTTCTGGTTCTGAATGCAGAAAACAGAACTGTGGTTTAGGATTATTTAAGGACATTCATTTCGGAAGCGTTTAGTTATCTTCTACCACTTCAAAGTTTGGGGTCAGAACTTAACAGAAATGAATACTTTATTCAGCAAGGATGCATTAAACTGAAAAAAAGGGTCAAAAAGTGACAGTAACAAAAGATTTGTATTTCAAATAAATGCTGTTATTTTTAACTTTCTATCAAAGAATCCTGAAAAAATGCTTCACAGTTTCTACAAAACTATTAAGCAGCACAACTATTTAAACTGTGATAAGAAATGTTTCTTGAGCACCAAATCAACATATTGATTTCTGAAGAATCATGTGACACTGATCACTGGAGCAATGGCCAATAAAAGTTCATCTTTACTATCACATGAATAAATTACATTTTAGAAAATATTAAAATAAAAATTTATTGTTTTATATTGTAATAACACTTAATAATATTACTGTTTATACTGCATTTATAACGAACCAATGCATCCTTGGTGAGCATAACAGCCTTCTTTTGGAAACAAATAAAATCCAACCCCAAACTTTTAACCGGTAATGTATGTTGTGCAATGGATTTGTGATCATGTGTTCTGACCGTGATGAAGCTGCGTTCCAGAGCGACGCGGATGTTGGTCTCAATGCTGGTGCGTTTCTTCCTACGGCGGCCAGGCAGGCCCTCAAACCCCAGCAAGGGAGAGGAAAGAGCACTGGGACTTGGCAAGATGCTGTCCATCGTCATTGTTTCTAAGTAAACCATTAAAAACATTTTATGCTTATTATATCAAGCACAAAATGTTTTATATACTGCCATATCACATTTTTTACATTTTATTTTTTTAATAATGATGTGGCCTGAATGCCACTTAAACTGTAGTTTTAATGTATGTACATGAACATGGTTTTGAGATTGATTGGAAGTTAAAGGGATAGTTCACCCAAAAAATTATAATTTATTCACCCTCATATCGTTCCAAACCTGTATGACATTCTTTCTTCTGTGGAACATGAATGTTGAAGAATGTTGGCTTCCATTGTATGAACAAAAAATGCAACTTAAGTCAATAGGAATTGAAATTGTTTGGTTGCCAACATTCTTCTAAATGTCTTTTGTGAAGAAAAAGTCATACAGGTTTGGAACAAAATTAAAATGTTCAGAATTGGGTGGACTGTCCCTTTAAGCACTAGGTTTGCTTGACAGCTGTAATGTCTAATGCAGCTGTTTGTGACGGTTACCTGCGTCAGTCAGCCACTTCTCCAACAGAGGTTTAAGTTTGCACATGTTCTTGAAGCTGAGATTGAGCGCCTCAAATCGAGAGATGGTGGTCTGACTGAAATCGTTCCCATAGAGCTTCCCCATGGCCAATCCCACATCACCCTGTAGAGAGAAACAGAGACCAAACATTACTATACAGGCAAATACAAATCTTCTGAGTGTGTGTGTGTGTGTGTTTATGTGTGTGTACCTGTGTGAAGCCCAGTTTGATCCTTCTCTGTTTGAACGTGCGGGCAAATTGCTCCAGTTCCTCCAGATCACTGGGCTCTTCGGGATGAGTGGTCACTGTGTTCACGCTGCTCTCTGCAACCTTCTCCCTCTGCCACAAACCAGACACACACATACAAGACTCGAACGTGAGTGTCAGATGGAAATATGATAGCACAGAATGTACACACACTACTGTGCAAATGTTTTTTGTTTTTAAAGAAATTCTATGCTCACTGAGGTTGCATTTATATGATTAAAATACAACAAAAACAGTAATATTGTGAAATACTATTACAATTTGAAACTGTTTTCTATCTTAATACATTGTAAACATAATTATTCCTGTGATGACGAAACTGCTGAATTTTCAGTTACCCCAGTCATCAATGTCATATGATCATTTAGAAATCATTCTAATATGTTGATTTGGTGCTCAAGAAACATTTCTTATTATAATCAATGTTGAAAACAGTTAATATTAATATTTATTATTACTTATGCTTAAGTAATGCTTTTTTCAGCATTCTTTGAAGACTAGAAAGCTCAAAAGAACAGCATTTATTTAAAACGAAAATCTGTTGTAACAATCTATCAGTCTTTACTGTTAAAACATCTTATTCACCCCAGTCTTACTACAGCTGTCATACATACAAAATTACAAAGTTCATAAACAATACTGTGTTTCCCTTTTTCAAAAAGGGAACTGAAAATTTCACACATTTAATTAATCACTTATGTTGTATGTTTTTTTTCTACATTTAACAAATAAATATATTTCCAAGTTTCCCTTGGATACTGTTTAAGTAACCTCTGGCATATGTTTACCCCTGTTGGGGAACAGTAGACTCCCAAAGATGTGGCCTTTTATCAGATGCTGTACCTGTGCTTGAAGACTAAGTCTGTGTGGAGCGGCCAGCAGGCTTCCTTGGTTTTGCTGAGGTAGTGATATTAGATTTGGCGTTGATAGCAGCCCTGAAACATACACAACCGTTACAATTAAATCAAATCAGACCATTTTTAGCTAATCATTACATCTTGAAAAATTACAATGTAATAAAGTGATAATAAGCAATAAATTGGGTTACACTTTATTTTAAGGTGTCCCTATTACAATGTAATTATACATTTGAGTACTGAATAATATTAATTAACTACATGTACTTACTATAGGGCTAGGATTAAGGTTTGGCTTAGGGTTACTTGCATGTAAGTATGCATAATTTATTGTTATTATAATACTAAGTACATGTAACGTGTAACAAGGACACCTTAAAATAAAGTGTTACCATAAATTCTTACAGGTGTAAATTAGAAATGTTCTTAACTGACATACAGCAAATCTCTATGTTTAATTGTTTAATTTATATTAAACAACATTTTTAATTCTGATTGACTGTGATTGGCAAACTAGTGATCTGATGTTGGAAACTTATTTAGGACACGGTGTGAGAATACTAATAGTAAATAAGCTACCTTGCTGCCCTTGCTGTGTTTGTGGTAAAAGAAACTGTGCGGGTGAAGGCAGAGTGTGTCCAGGAACGAGGACTAACTGCTGCAGCTGCAACAACTGCTGAATGTCCTGAAAGAGAGAAAAGAAACAGATGCTGAAAGGATGTGACGGTTTCACTCTGATGAAGGACTGAAAGAGGAAAAACACTGATTCTGGAACAATATCAACAATTTTCAGGTGTGCTGCCCAGCGCTGACTGGCTGTACCTGCGCAGTGAGCTGGATTGGCTGAGAAAGAGGAAGCTGGTGAGGAGGAGGCGGCGGGACAGGGACGGCGTTTTGTTCCTGTGTGCTCTGCGATTGGCCCTGTGACTGCGGCTGAGCTGCCTGCTGCTGGGCTTGCTGTTGATTGGCCGTGTGGGCCACATGCGACTGCTGCACAGCTGCAGCGAGGAGCTGCGCCTGCTGTAAGAGCAGCTGTTGCTGTGCTGGCAAAAGTGCAGTCAACTAGAGAGAGAATGAGCGGCAGAGAAGGAGTGTGGCGAAAATAAGAGTTAGAAAAGAAAGCACATCTAAGGCAAGCAAGCTCATGTAGGAACCCACACAGACACACATACAGTATGCAGCACATATAAAGAGTGTATGTACGCATGTATTGGTGTGTTTGTCTCACCCCTGCGAGCTGACCACCCGTTAGCATCAGCTGTGTGTGGGGAAGAGGCGTCTGAGCAGGTGGAGTTTGTACAGCAGCGCGAGACATCTCACCACAATCCTCCACCTTAGTCTGAGACATAGTGACAGAGAAGCGTTGATGATGAATTCATGTGTTACTGAAAGGGACACAGTGAGTGGGAGTATTGAAATGAGGTTAATAAAATACTAGCAGCTCATGAGGTGGAAAAAACTATAATCTGTAAAAACTGTAAAAGACTAACTTTTAAACGGTCTTCGAAACTAACAACAAGAATATGTGCAGATCTGTATGTGAATCACTTGACAGTAATAAAGAACACAAACTGTCACATGCTTTTACTCAAGTACTTGATTTGTGTACTTTGTCCACCACTGCATGCATTTACACACATTCACTCACCTTGGTGCTGCTGCTCAGTGTGGGAGAAAGAGAGAAAGGGCTGATTTTCATTGGCTGAAGCTGTTGGAGGGAAACACATTGAAAATATGATTTATTTTTTTGATCATGCTGTTTTCAGATGAAATATAACACTGGTACCTGGCTGTCACTTACCTGATTATTTGAATCTGAGCCATTTCTTTCGGAGGCTGACAAACACAATGCGAGAAGACAACATTTCTGTTAATTTTGTAAATTTAAGTTAGGTTTTAGTCAAGATTGTTAGTATAGTTAAGAGGATATTAACAACATTTCTGTTAATTTAGAAAATTTAAGTTAGGTTTTAGTTAAGATAGTTAGTAAAAAATATAAAGTAGCTTTAATATAGCAAAAGACATGCTATTTATTTATATTAATTTTTATTGAAAAATTTACTTAATGATTAATCGCATCCAAAATAAAAGTTTTTGTGTACATAATATATGTGTGTGTACTGTGTATATTTATTATGTATATATAAAGACACACACATACAGCATATTTTTTGAAAATATTTACATGTATATATTTATATTATATATAAATATATATATAATATACAAACAACATATTGTTCTTAAATATATACATGCATGTGTGTGTCTTTATATATACATAATAATATAAACAGTACACACACATATATTATGTACACAAAAACTTTTATTTCGGATGCGATTAATCGCGATTAATCGCTGCCCAGCACTACTTTTGTTTATTCTTTATTATTGATTTATTATTTTCATAATTTTAGAATGTTGTTAACACATAAAATTATGCTGGAAATGTTATTATGTCAAGTAAATATCTGAGCAGAAATTTCTTTTTTGTTGATCCTTGTTGCAGGCCTATAAAAAATAAAAAAATAATGTAGTTTTATACCTGTGCTCTCCATCGGAGAGGCTGCCGCTGGATTCTCAACCTCTATTGGCTTTGACATTCTGATATCTGTGAAAAAGAGAGAGGGATATGAGGTCAGTCATTAGCTTTTGCTACATGATGATGCATTTCTGTTAACATATTTTGTTCAAATGAATTACTGTTTGCATACAGTTAGCAGCCCTGTACCCTGATTTAACAGTTCAATCCTATACCACAGTTAAACAGTAAGATATATTATTATTTTTTGAAATATATTATTAAATAGTTTTGATGATGATGAATGGAAGTGTAACAAACACAAATATGTTATATTTTGAATAAAAAGGACACAAATGCACACATTTTGATTCTAAAAATACAGAGGTCTAGATTCCTCCATTCTCACACAACTGGAGATGTGCTCAATCCAACAAACAACTAATAATGGTTACGTCACCACAGACGTGTCACTTCAAATTTAACTGTAACCGAGCCCATGGGACTGTCCCAGTCCCTCAGCGGTGAGAAACAGAGTGTGCAAAGTAAATGTGTGTGTGTGAAATATCTTACATCTTTAAAGAATCATAATACCATTTTTTTTTAGAAATAAGATTTATAATGTTCTGGTCTAAACTGAATTCTGTAAATCATAGATATATTTTTACATAAAAGTCAGAACACAGCTGAATGTGTGTATGTTGCCGACAAATTCAAGCCAGTTCAGTTGATCTGTATGGCACGTTTTACAATACAAAGGAGTTATAAGCTACATCAGCAGCATTATAAATTCCGTAGCCAAAAAAGCTCTCAAACAGACATTCATAAACACACACACACAGAGAAACACACTCACTTCCCTTTTGTGAAAAATGCAAATAAAGCCAACGACTGACTAATAATATCACCCACCTGCATATACCACTATCTCGTCTGATCCTCTTTATCTATCTCCCCCTCAACACTCATGCCTCATCCTTCATTTCTCACTCTTTCACAAATATTTTCATCGATATTTAATTCTTGCCAAGTACATGAAACATTGAAGCCTTACCAGATACTGATAATTAATATCTGACTCCTCCAGGGGGCAGTACAACTTTAAAACAAAAATCTGTAGTAATCCCAGAGAAAGTTCCTCAGGAAACCAACTTCACTTGTATAAATTGAATCACTCGTGAAAAAGCCACCAAAAAGCTGAAGAATTGCCAACTTCCTCAGACGATCAAATCCAGGGTCCAGCGACAGTGATTGGTGAAAGGAAGTAAAAGGGAAGGAAAGCCCCTCTCGAGGCCCGTCAGCCAATGGGCCGTATCTATAAGGGTTTCCACAGAATGGCCTGCTGGTAAAATGGTGCTATGATAGCTCAGGCTGAAAGTTTGAGAATATTTTCAGATTGTGTCACACACAAGTTCTGACTATTTTGGAGTATGGTGTCATAATTCATCTGAATAAAATAAACTGACTTGAGGTTATCAGAGAGGCATCATTAATTTGAAGCAAAAATGTCAAAGAAGTGTTTTTAATCATGGATTAATCATGACACCTTGCAGTCTATGATAACTCATTTGATATACATCCACCACAGTTTCGCATTATGGAATCTAGAACATAAGGTTTTATATGAAGTGAATATGCAGTTCATCATTCATATGAAGTTAAAATGAAAAAGTGTCTGATGGTTGTGGTGTTAATGTCTCACTTCCCTCTCCGTTTCCCCTCAGGCTGGGCCAAACACAATGTGTTAAACCAAACCCTTACTGTCGGGCCAGCTATTAATACGGACATTCACACACACACGCACACACACACACACACACACACACACACACACACACACGCGCGCAGGCTTAAATGTAGGTGCTGCTATATAATATACAGTCTTTATACAGTAGCTGACACGCACAGTTCTGTTTCTTATATATTTCGAACTTCTCCATTTCGTAACTTCTGTATTACAAAGATCTCCATTCTTTTTTAAAATCTGAAATAAATATGCTTACACCGCCTGCACATACTGGAAATGGTTTCCAGGCTAAATTATTGTAATGCAATATTAACTGACAAAAAAACTACTCCACATTTCTGAGGGAGAGAGACTTCCTGCACACCTTCAGCAATACTTGTTTCCTCTCTTATTTCTATGTTAACCTCATAATCCCTAATTCTGCTTTATTTTCTATTTGACAGTTCCATGTAACCTCTTTTAAAAGTGGCTTGCGTTTAGCAAATACGTTTTTCTACTACTACATTTTTCTAGGACGTTCTACTACTATTGAGGGTTTATTGAGCTATACAGGATCCCTGCATGTGCGACTCATTCTCAGTCACCAGTCACTTATTTTTACGTCACGATGCCACGTGTAAAGATGAAGAGCTTTCGTATAACAATAATCAGGGCAATCTCAGATCACCATATCCATCACTGCATGAATTAACTTCTCAATTTGCTCAGCTCAGTTGGTTTGTATTTAAACACATATTCATCATCTAAGGGTGTCTGGGTTCCAGTAGACTTACTTCTTCTGACTGCTGATTACTGACCTCTCTCCCCTTTTACAAAAGGACAGATAATCAGTTATGATAATGCAAGTTGTCTTTAGGAATATTATTGCTGGTTTCTACCTGCTAGGAACTTCACCATAAGTGAAGGAAACACTCCTCAAGGAAGCATTCTTACTCCTTCTCATAGCAAACACAAACTGTACTAACAAAGAACATTATACTCCACAATATACTAATTTTCATTATTAAAGGCAAGAGTTCCTGTACTGTGTTCCATCTGTTGAGCTGCAGACAGCTGCGCTGTAGGTCAAAGTTGCAATTGGGAGCTGAGGAATGGGGAAACCCCATGAAGAACTTCACACTGGGTTTCCCAGAGGTTCGCTTATACACTTCCAGTCAATAAATATAATTTCATTACCTCCTGAGTACTAAAAATTGCTTATTTGCCTGATGACACCGCAAAAACACATATATACGTAATGTTAGTGTAATAACCTGAAGATTTTATGCACATAATACCACAAATTGACATTGTTGTTAACCACTTAAAAGTTAGATGAACTCTCTGAATTTAGGAAGAGAAAAACAGCTTTTGGGCATCTAGTTTTAAAATACTGTAATTAATGATTGTGCCTTTGAAATTAATGCAGAGAAATGTTAATTATTTTGAGGATTTCATAACAGAAATCACAAAACCACCAGTTCATTTAAAGTGCTTAGTTAAAAAAAAGCAGATCATTGACGAGTTTGAGTTATTTCACTAAATTACTAATTCTACAATGAGAACATGAGATTGGCTAGAAAAAATGCCCCCTAAGCTTCAAGACCTCACTGTGGCAGCAAGAGTCTAGTGAGAAAAGCCACAGAGGTCAGTAGCTGAGAATGCAAGATTTAAGCCACTACTCCAAAACAGTCATGAGTAATAATAATAATAATAATAATAAACTTGGTCTGCCAAAAAAGCAATATGTTCCTAAGATGTGTAAAAACAATTGTGGCCAAAACTTGTGAAAATGTATATATGTTGTGCAAATTTAATACTGGCCACACTTCAAAAACCAACATCCTCATAGTGAAGAAGGTGTTGGAAGCGTCACGCTGTGGATTTGTTTTTCATCAGCAGAGACTGGGCATCTTATCAAAGTACAAGGAAAAATAGATGCTGCAAAACGCAAGGAAATACTGCAAGAAAAGATCCCTCTGTCTGCTGTGCTGAACTTCAGCAGGAAAATGATCTTAAACTCTGAGAACATGTCCTACATTGGCCCAGATTTCAACCCAAAAATACGGTGGCATCTGAAAAGATGAATCATAAGATGTATGGCTTGTCATATTCCATTTGTAAGATGCTTGAATAAATGTAAATGTGAAAACTGCAACGTACAAACATCACCTGACTACGTGAACAGCATGAATATGGGCATGTTTAATATTTCAGTTTTTTATTAAATAAATTGAATTTTCTCATTAAATAAAAAAAATGTTAAAATCATTTACACAAAATATATATGTTTTAAGTTTCAGTGCTTTGAAAAAACAAAAAACAAAAACAAAAAAAAAACAATCACAGAAATCTGAATTCTCTTGCAAAGCACCATAAAACAAATCGCTCTATTTCTATAGAAATAGACACTCCGAAATGCATGACGCATATTCTGGAATTTCAGCCTTTCTGTAACTTTGCATAGCGCTTTCTTTCAGTTTCTCTACACTAACCTTCTTGGTCCAATGACCTCAAACATCCCTGCATTTCTAATGAATCCATCAATAAAACGCAAAACAAGAGACCAACCTGGCAACCACCCCAGATGCTCCAGACACATACCTGGCAGCCACATATGGGAGTAGTCCATGGATGCAAAAGGACCGGTCTTTGTCATGTTGATGAATATGTGTACAGTCGTTCAGTGAGGTCCTCTTCCTCTCACACACATGAATACACTCTTTCTCTGTCTCACTCTCTCCGCGTCTCATTGACTCTGTCAGTGTGTGGCCAAGAAGGAGGAACAAACTGATAACAAGTGGGGGGGTAAACTCTCCACTCCTCCTTCTCTCCTCCCTCCGTCACCTCCTCTACGCTATACTCACCCACACCTCCGCCCACTCTTGCCCACTTCCTGACCCCGAGAGAGCAAGAAAGGAGCAGGTCAGGGCAGACATGGCACATTTACAAGAACGCAACCAACGTTGACTGCATTTTACACTCGTAAGTATGTCACAGGTCGTTTGATTGAGCGTTTGAAGAAGGAAATGCTGAGGAGGACGAGCAGGAACGGTGCGCGTACGGAGGAGGAAGTGAAGCGCTGTCGATCGGTGGGCTGAAGAGTGGGGTCAGGTGAAGAGACAGAGGATGAAAGAGGTTGAGAGTGGGAAGGCAGCAGAGAGGAGCGAGAGATGAAAGAATAAGCAGATGGTGTGATAGAGGTGAAAAGAGGGGGAGAGTTGTGCCGCTGGAAAGTGCTGGGGTTGCTGGAAAGAGTAGCTCACGAGTCCTCTCTCGCACACCCGTCTCACGCCGTATCTCTACTGTATATCACCACAAGCTTCCATCAGAAAATACAGAATGAGGACGCTTGCTCACACGACTTTTTTTCCAACCTCACACGTCCACACTGGGGCATGAATCACCCTGTAGGAGCCCAAAACAAAGCAGAGAAAGCAAAACAAGCCGTATGTGTTGTGATATAAAACTGTAACGTGTCTAAAGCAGGAAACAGGGATGGATTACAGGCTGTACTGCTCAAAGACTGAAAATAAACATTTCCAAACTGTCCAAACTACATGTTCCGCGACAGAGAACAGCGCGGACACACCAAATTGTTGTTATGTTTTATTTGTATTATTTTACACAGTCTGAAAATTGTAAAGTTATTAAATGCTATAAATCAACAAAATAGAGCTGCATCCTGGGACGCTTTTGTGTTAAAGTGTTGAAGATCCTTATTGGCTACTTTTCACTATTTGCTCCAATTTAAATCACACACACACACACAAATTATAATAAAAAAAATAAAGTAAAATAAAAATTCTACTAAATCATACAGTGACAATTAATATTTTGTCTAGTAAATTATTTTGAAGAATTTATGCATGAGCCTTTTATACAACAGTTCTTACAGCTCTTAAGGCCCGTTCACACCAAGCATGATAACTATAAAGATAACGATAAAGATATAGTTCTAAAAATGAGTCCACATCACAGCTATAACAATAAAGGCACAGAAAAAAAACAATATTGTTGGAATCAATAAACGATAACAACATTGACAGAGCCAATCAGAATCAATCCTGCTATAACAAGCTCGAGAATTTAAAGCAGCAGACGAGCATGCGCTTACAGACGATATCGTCCGCTAAAGTTATCGTTCTTGGTGTGAACGGGGCTTTAGGCTGATGATACACGGTGCAACTTTTTGGGCAATGTTGCCATCAAAGGGCAACCAGGTTAGACACAGGGCCCACGACCGCTCCAGATAGAAATTTGTTACCCATTCTCAATGGGAAAGTGCCCAAGCAACACTGTTTAAAAAAAGTTGCCCAGCAAAATTGCTCAAAATGTTGCCCTATGTATTATCAACCTTAAGAAACAGTTACATTTGAATGATGCTATATGTTGTAATATAGTTTTCCACCATAACTGCATCTTCATAAATATTAAGGGATTCAAGAAAATTTTATCACAATAATCTGAACATTAAATAAAGATATAGTATTAATATAAAAAATATTATGGTTAATATAATTATCTTAATATTATGTAAAACAAAAACGTTTTCCTATAAAAGGAAGATTTTAGCATACATATGCACACAATATGATTATATATTTATGATAATAGTTTTAGGGTGTTGAGTGAAGATAATGTTGATGGAGGGATGTAAAAACATTCCAACTGAAATTTTAGATTATTTATTGTATTATTATTATTATTATTATTATTATTATTATTTTAGCAGATGCCTAAAGATCCATCGGTGTTAGTTTGCTATCAGACAAAGTCTCAAAGGTGGTCAGAAAAGAGAGATTCAAGTGCATACAGCAGAAATGAGAGAATTTAATGTTTAATACTGAACGTTGGCGTATTAAACAAACCAAATGGTTAGTTACTTCGGAAAATTTTAGACACAGCCCGCTACAATGATTCACAGTCAAGGTGAAGTCGAAGTTCAGGATATATGGGTGATTTAAGAGACTGCAGTACTGTATGTTCAACACGAGGAGGCGCCATCGCTCCACTTCTAATGAACGTTATGAAGAGTTTCTCTCCAATCAACGGATTGATAAATCTCTGAGCGCTCCATTTCAACTTCACTGGTCATATTACCATAAAATAAATGTAAAAATAACATGTCTAGTTTTTAGTCTGCATTAATCTGTACAACAGACGCAAACAAACAAAAGACAGCTGCCTGTACAGGAGCATATGAGAGCTTAATTCAGTTACAGTTCTCTCTATTTAACTGATATTTTCTTCATGTATCATCCTACACATCACTATAACATAATAATCAGACATTTGTTATACTGCAGAATTTGAGCACTTGTATATGTATTGTATCACACAAAGAGAGCAGAGCGTCAGGTTCACGGTCATCGACAGCCTGTCTGTATGCTGTGCGGCTGCTGGGGTTAAAGTTCATGACCCCAGAGGTCACACAGCACAGACACATCTGCATATGTCACGGGGGTCTCAGGCCATTTGGCCGGCCCCTCATCTCATGATTTCCATTTCCAGGGCTTCCTTGTAATAATTGCAAACAACATTTGTAGCTTCAGTGATGACCTGCGGCCTGATGCATTCTTGGAACTAGCAGGAACATCTCGTGATCCACCAGCACACAAGCCTCTATCATCTTTAAAATCGAGTATGTTTCTCTCTCTCTCCTTCTCTCCATGTTTATCTGATCAGCTGTGCGTTTAAGAGCGTGAGCTACAGGCCTCAAGAGAGCCATCAATCTTGCAGCTGTCACAGCTCAGAGCCATATGCGTGTGTATGGGTGTGAGTGATTAGATACTATTTCTCACAGCGAACGCTCTTCACGCTGCAGATGCAATCGCGTTTGTTCCAACACAACTGTGTCTTAGTCTTTAATACTGATAAAGTTACTTTCCGCCCTTCATTCCAGACTGAGGCGTCCACCTCTTCACATCCATAAACACAACTGTCCATTCTCTCCACTTCGCACTCGCTCCTCCAGCTGTTAAACTATCAGCACGTTCCGTAACGTAACGATGAAAATGCTCTTTTTAAATTGTTTCCAGACATTTCTTTCTCTCTTTCTTCCCTGCTGATCAGCAGACGCTGTGACATCACTGGACACTGCTCTGCACTGTGATTGGTCACTGGCCTACGTTGCCAGGCAACAGCAGCGAAAGGTCTCTTGTGTGTGTGTGTGTGTGTGTGTGTGTGTGTGTGTGTGTGTGTGTGTGTGTGTGTGTGTGTGTGTTTGT
>NW_015546094.1:644581-645571 GCF_001515605.1 Sinocyclocheilus anshuiensis | reverse complement strand
TGTGTGTGTGTGTGTGTGTGTGTGTGTGTGTGTGTGTGTGTGTGTGTGTGTGTGTGTTTGTCTGTGCTTATGCGTATGTTTTTACCCCTGTGACAGACAGTGAAATGGTAAACGGAGAGCGGCTCTTGTGCTGATAAGTTTCCTATCTGAAATAGAGCATTTTTCCTGTAATGTGAGGGTTGTGTATCGTTTCTCCTGAACGAACGTGTGCATGTTTAATATTTCAGCATATATAGGTGTGTGTGTGTGTGTGAACCCAGCTGTGTGTGAGAAACAGTGTTGGGGAATAACTAGTTACATGTAACGGCGTTACGTAATTTAATTACAAAATAAAATTAATTGTAATCAGTTACAGTTACTAAGAAAAAATGTGTAATTAAATTACAGTTACTTATGAAAATGTTAAGGATTACAAAGGGGATTACATCTGATTTTTTTCCACACACTCCCACATACAGATTTAATTGAGTTATTTCATAAGTTGCAGTGACTGCTCTAAAATATGAAACACCAATGTTTCAGAAGTTTATAACATGCTTATCCGATAGGGTTTATGTATATGCTTTATTTTATTTTTTAAGATTAACTGTTTTTTCTAAGGCATTGTTAGATTCCAGTGTTTCCTGTCATAGATATGCAAAGATTTGATTTCAAAAACAGTATCATAGCTATTAAAACTATTTCTTGTTATGATTTTAAATATGTATTTAACCTTAGAATGATTTTAAAGTAAGTCTGAAATCTGCAGCTGGATCATGAACAATGGGTACTGATCCATCCTTGAGTTTTAACTTTTTAACAAAACCTGCCTTGAATTGTCCCTCATTCAGAAAGCTGCCTGGAGTAAAATGATTTGCGCAGCCAGACATAAACAAATTTAGTGAAAGTGAATTGAATTGACATATGGCTAAGTATGGTGTCCCATACTCAGAATTTGTGCTCTGCATTTAACCCATCCAAGTGCACACACACAGCAGTGAACACACACAC
>NW_015546094.1:637678-644139 GCF_001515605.1 Sinocyclocheilus anshuiensis | reverse complement strand
CTGCCGAATGTATTAAAGCGATTATTTCCGAATTCGCCATTCGATAATCTCTAATAAATCATGAATCGGTTAGATGTGACTAGCAATGCTTCAGCTCGCGCGCGCTCCGCAAAAGGGTTTCGACCAGAGTAAACAATATGAGAGAAGGAGAATGGAGTGGACTGTGGAAGCGCACAGGTGGAGCAGAGAAGCGGTTACTGTACTTTTACTATAATAAAATCATGGTAATTTTTTTTAAGGGAAAAATATAACTCATGTTCAGTATTATGAATTTTCTATAAAGATATTGTAATAGTTATTATTGTACTAATTTTGGCGTAGGCAATTTAGAAATAATAGTTTTGTTAAATCTTGAGTATTAAAGTCATGTGAGAGACATAGAGAAATAAAGGCAAAATAAAGAGACTGAAAATTAAAATGGAAGTGAAGGTGCAGTTCAGTAGCATTATTACTGTGCAGAAAGGTAGAGGGGGAAATAAGGGGAGCTGAGAGGAATTCATACGGCAGAACGGGAAAGAACGCGGATGCAGGAGAGAGTCAGGCCACTTGAAAAAGAAGTGCACAGTGGGAGAATTGATAGTAAAATCTCACAGGGAAAGAAAAGGACAGGGGGAGATGAAGAGAGATGAGAAAATAAATGAAAAACTTGGAAGATAAGACTAGAAAGTAGAAAGAAATGTGTGTAAACTGAAAAAGTGCCACCAATCCAACGCTCTCGGTCGCTACAAATGAACATCCGAACTGATTTTTTTTTTTTTTTTGCACAATACTGAATCAAACTGGTTTAAACTTTATCATCGGTTTCAATAAACGTATGATGCTTCATTCAAAACGGATTAATTTGTGTAATTTTTGTTATGCATTACATTCACTACAAAAGAACATTTTATATTTAGTATTTATTATTAATGCATTAATTTATATTAATTTATTTAATATGAATTTATTAAATATCATTTGTTTTATTCATAATATTACAATTTATTGTTATACTCTACATAATAAAATAGAAAATATTTTATATAAAATATTTTATATATTTACATAATTGGGCTACACTTTATTTAAAGGTGTCCTTGTTACAGTGTAATTATACATTTAAGTACTGAGTAATATTAATTAACCACATGTACTTACTATATGATTAGGGTTAGGATTAGGGTTTGGCTTAGGGTTACTTTCATGTAATTAGGCATAATAATTGAAAATTGAGTGTTTACTATTGTCCGTTTGCATTATTGACACACTATTTTCCTATTTGATACTGTAAAGCTGCTTTGACACAATCTGTATTGTTAAAAGCACTATATAAATAAAGGTGACTTGACTTGACATAAGTGATTGTTATTATAATAGTAAGTACATGTAACATGCGTAACAAGGACACCTTCAAATAAAGTGTTACCCATAATTGTACATAGAAAACATAATTTAGTGAAAAACCACGAGGAAATCATTCATTATTTTAACTTTTTAACTTTACACATTAAATATTTTGAATCTAATTGGTTACAGTGACTTCTTGGTGAAAACTACTATTCCTCAGATGAATAAAAACACCAATTTCGGAACGAATGCATAAAAATCGAGATGTATATCAAATAACATCAAAAGCCTGAAAATTACGTCTATAATATTTTTAGCTATCTCGCCCAGCCCTACTGCAGAATAATAACAGAAGAGCATTACAAGAGAGAAGATGAAGGATTCATCCCATCTTTTTCCAATAAAAGAAGAAATGAGGGATTGAATTGGGGAGGATGGAGGGGTGAGGGTACAACAAAAGAGATGAGACACACATACAAACAGAAACTGTTGTTTTTGAGAGATGAGGAAGAGATGTTATTAGGTTGACAGCAGCGTAATGACGGAGCGACTCTAGAGCTGTCACAGAAAAAGCACAAGTGCACGGTGATGGAGGACAAACACGGACATGTTCACACTTACACTGTCACTTTCATGAGGAACCGTTTGGTTTGACATGAAGGACGGGCCATGATGGTCAACTAGAGAGGCTGACTAGTTTACCTAGGTTTTTTCTTATATATTATATTTCATTTGATTTTTTTAGCATGCATTAGATTTTTTTAGTGCATGTCAAGTTTCATTAGACATTTTGTAGTGCTAATTGTTTTTAAACACAAGAATCCATCTTTTATTTGATAGAAAAGGTGAACCTAAACCAAACCAGTCAAACAGGCAGCTCATACACTAGTTGATTTTTAATATTTCATTTTGCACATCCTTATTTGATATCCCCCATACTCACACAGAAACTCTTTCTATCTTTTCCAATAGTTACCGTATTTATGATTAAAAGTGACTGATTTATAATTTCAGGAATAATTTGACCTTTAACCTGCCTTTCACCTTTCCCCGCACAGTTTTTTCCCTTCATTTTGTCTGTCATTCTTACTCATCAATATTCCCACGCACCCTCCATCTTTATCACAACATCCATCTTTCTCTCTCCCATAATCCCCTTCTCCTTCGCTTTCCGCCCCCTCCTTTTTGTATCACTTCATTCCCCGTCTTCGTTCTCTTCTCATCCCATTTCACTTCCTAAACTACATCTCTCACTCTTTCTCTCTCTCTCTCTCTCTCTCTGTCTATCCATCCATTTCCAGCTGCCTTTTTTTTTACTTCTTTTATTGTTTAATTTCCTTTCCTTTTTTATGCCCCACTTGGCCGTCTCTCTCTATCCGTCCTTGTCTCTGTGTTTGTGATAATAACTCAAATAAGAGTTTCTTCTGCCATTATTTATTTCTCTCCTCCCGACTGCAAGGAGATATCAAAACCTACTCAGAGCCAGCACAGGGGACCCGTGCTACATTTGGGGAAAGGAGAGGTGGACTGTGAGATGGAGAGAAGGAACGAGAGGGGGTAGGCTCTACTGCTGTTAGATGGGGGTAGATGGGTTGGGGGGGTGTAGGAAATCGGTCTGGCTAGCGGAACAGCTTTTCACCTATCTCTCTCTCTCTCTCTCTCTCTCTCTCTCCCCCCATACTGCTTTGTATTCTGTGGAGATGACAGGGGAAAGCTTTATTGCTCTGAGTCGGTATCGATCGGGGCCCTAGGCAGGGGGGAGCGCACAGACGCCCATTAGAGGCACTTTCTCAACGACCGCTCCCTAAGAGCACAACCCCACCCTACCCCCATCTTTCTCTTTCTTTGCCTCTGAAATTCAAATTCAAGGTTTCTATCCTTGAGGCTTGACTGAGAAAGAAAGGAGACATAATCTGATAAAGAAAGAGCCAACAGAGACACAAAGCAAATATATCAATATTTCAATAGCCTACGAATATATATGAAGTGCTACATTCCTCTTATTATTTCAACCCACTATTATTCCGTATCTTCTGTATTTTTAATAGCACATGAAAATGTGTTGGTTGAAATCATTGGAGATGTGTAGGATCCAGCACTGTATAGTTCTTCACACATTCACATACACAGTAAAAACACAAAGACTCACAACAGAGAATGAATACAGATCCTGTGAATTGTGTGTAACACCAAAGCGATTCCTTTCCACTGTGTCTGTGTGTTCAGATCCCACTGGGATGTCACACTCTGGAATGAGGCCTGTATCACCTGTAATCTCCCTCTTCACAGAATTCTGCATTTTTAAATCAGAGTTTGTCAAGGCAAGAATCTCACCTTACCATTCACCCGGCCTTGCCCTCTCTCTCACACCTCGACCAAACAAAACCACACTGTCATCATGAAGAAAACGCTTTCTGGTGTCACCTCGGCTATCCAAAATCACACAGTATACTATAAATATTAATTCTCTATTATCCAGCTGAAAAAGCCTGACCGGCAGAGACCAGACTTTGACCTCGGGGAATTTAAAGTTCTATCTGCACATCACTCCCTTATGGAGTGATTTAAAAAGTACAGTGATCTAGTGTGTGTGTGTGTGTATGTGTATATATATATATATATATATATATATATACACACACAATTCTAAAGTTTTATATTTTTATATTTGCAATAAAATTAGTTTGAGCCTTGGTGCTCATGTGGGAAAATCAGATTCAAATCTAGCCTGCAGCATGTCCTGATTCAAGTCTCTTTAAGATTTTCTTGTCATCTCTATATTTTCTATCCATAAATAGTGATATAATATTAATATATGTTTATTTGTATCTGCATGATCAGAGTGACTACTCAAGTAAAACTTTTTATATCTTCCAATATCTCTTCTTTTAGTCATAGAGTATTAGTAAGTATGGTGTGATCTCCCAATTTGAATCTGATTACATGTTTTTAACCTGACAAACACTGAAAAGTCTGTGTCTATAATAACCACATGGGAATAGTTGAAGAGACTTCGGCGCAGCACAATCGTACACCATGTTTACACATGTGAGTCAATCGCTCCCACGCCAATCGATGGAAAGAGAGAGCGACAGAGAGAACAGGTTACCTTTGGTCATTAAGACAGGGGGAATCCCAGACTTAAGGTGGTTAGGGGGTTCACTGATAGAGAGAGAGTAAGAGAGAGCGAGTATTTGGCAAAGAGAGAGAGCAGACAATTATCTGTATTGATTAAAGGGAGGCAGCACATTGAAGAACAGAGCTCACTATGTGTCGATCAATAGAGAGACAGAGAGAAGGAGACAGAGAAAGGGAATTGTTTGGGGTAAGAGGGTCAATAGGGTGGGAACGAAATAGGAACAAAACCAAGAATGAAAACGAGAACAAGAGTAAGGTAGGTAATGCAATGACAGCCCTAGTGAAAAATAAATATACTAAAATGTATTTGAAATACATTTATTTCATTCTAAGTATACTAAAAATACATTTACATAATTATGCACTTAATAACAATACCCTGCAGTTGTACCTTTAGTATACTAATCTGGTATACCTAAAATCTGCTAAACTGGAACAACTAATTTTGTACTTAATGCACTTTAATTGTGCAGAAGTAGTGCTGAAGTCCAACTAAAGATATACTGAAGTATATTTGATTGTGCTAAAGTGGAACCATTGCAAGGTATACTTTAAATATCTTGCATTTAAAGACCGATATTATTCAAAGATCATACAATCCTCATCAATAGTGACATTAAAACACATCTTAGGCTTAATATTAAGAAACGTGCATTGTGCACAAGTAGTACTCCAAGTAAAGTTAAATGATCATTTTAATATCAGTAAGTCTCGAGTGAAATGTCAGAGATTTGAACAGTATACTTAGTATGAAATAAATGTATTTTAAATATATTACTTTTTTACTAGGGAGTGCATGAAATATGAAAAAGAATGAAATGAAAAATATGAAAAGAATGAGAAAGATCTAAACTATGTAATACTATATGTATCTTGTTTAAAAATGTAGATATTGACATCATAATTATTACATGTGTCCAGCATGTTTACATTTGGCTATCAAGTACAGATGCAATTTTGATTGGCATGGTGTTTCACATGCCCTTATACAATAAACAAAAATATAATTGTCAGGATTCTGTTTCCTGTTCTTGTTTAGTGATTGATGATTCCGCTCACCTTGTAATTATCCTGTGTTTATAAGTTCCCGTCTGTTCCTTAGTTCTTCGTCGGGTCTACTTGTTGAACGTCATCCTTGTGGTCTGTGTCTCCTGTTGGATTATTAAAGACTCTCGTTTTGTGAAATCTCCACGTCTCCTCATTTCCTCGTTCCCTTGCTCCAGCGGATTGTGACAGAAGACCCAACCAAATACAGTTACCTCCGTGTGTTCCCTCCGTTTTTGTTTCCGTTTTTTCCTCAGTGTTTTTTGTTTTCGTAGTTTCCATGGATCCCCTCTCCTGTCCGGAGTACCTCCTCCTCCTGCTGGGGCAGGGGGAGAGATCGCTCGAGGGCCATACTAGACTGTTCCTAGTCCTCACTGCTCTAACCAGCTACCCGGACGCCGCGCTCTGTGCGTTCTACGATGCCAGTTTAAACATCTCATGCAGAGCGCTGTTGTCCGAAGATGGTCCTCGAGCGAATTTCGCTGCCTTTGTGGAGTGGACACTGGCGAGAAATGGATCTCCGTTCCCCGCCGGTTCCCAAGAGAATCTCGCCAGTTCCACTCCCAACCCAGTGCCCAGCCCACCATCTCCCCGATGCGCGGAGCGCATGCCCGAGCCCACCGTTGACGGAGAGCCGGAGCCCGCCGCGACCGACGAGCCATCACCGCACAGAGCGACAATACTGAGGATTGCCGTGGAACTGGAGCTGCAAATGACGTCAGTCAAGGTGTGTGAGCCGGCAACAACGCCCGCCACGAGGGAGAAAGCTGCGGACGGTGTGAGCGCGGAGAGGAGCTCCGCCCCCTGCACCGCGGCTGAGGGTGAGCTGTGTATGGCGCAGCGACTGTGCCACACCGAAGAGGAGAGGGCACCCATTCCCTAAGTTCTGGCCTGAAAGCCCGGAGGCTCACAAATGCCCTCCCTCCCACCCGCTCCTGCCTCCTCCTCCTCCG
>NW_015546094.1:636637-637507 GCF_001515605.1 Sinocyclocheilus anshuiensis | reverse complement strand
CCAGGTAGGGCATTTGCTCCTGGTTACAGCCCTTAGAGCCTGGAGGCTCAGAAATGCCAACCCACCCTCCCGCTCCTGCCTCCTCCACTTCTGTCGTCTGGCAGCCCCTCTGCTCACCCTCAGCCCACCATCTGTTCGGTGCGATCACCACAGGTCTGCCAGTCTCCATCGTTGGCTCCTAGCTCCCTCCTCTCCGCTGTGGCCTGGCAGTCCACTAGCTCCGCTGGGCTCCTTCATCCCTTCGGCTCCTCCTCAGTCCTCTGTCGCTCCGGCTCCACCACGGCCTCCCGGATCCACGCCTTCACATTGGTCGCCGGCCCCATCTGCTCCGCCTAGGACCTCCGGAACCTCCCCGTTGCCCTGGCTCATCGGCTCTCCGTCTCCGCCTCGGGCTCCTCCACCACCTGCTCCCCCGCCATTGGTCGTCCCCCTGGAGTCAGCGGCCATTTCTCCTCCATGGCTCCTCCCTCCGTCGGCTCCACCGTGGGCCGCCGTTATGGCTGTGGCCTGGGTCCTGCTTGGCTCCTCCTGCTACAAGTTCCTCCTGTTTCCTCTCTGGCTCCTTCCTCCATCGTCACCTCCCTGGACTCTGTCTGCCGGTCCCCTCCCGGATGTCCGTCCTCCTCCTGAGCCACCTCCCAAGTTCCCACCCGTGCCCCCCCTCTGTTGTTCTACATCGTGAGGACGCGCCTTCCGGGAGGGGGTGTAATGTCAGGATTCTGGACTGTCTGTCATGTTTTACCTCTGTCTTAGTTCCTGTTTTCCTTTTTTGGTCATGTTTCCTGTTCTTGTTTAGTGATTGATGATTCCGCTCACCTGTGTTTATAATTATCCTGTGTTTATAAGTTCCTGTCTGTTCCTTAGTTCTTC
>NW_015546094.1:634332-636586 GCF_001515605.1 Sinocyclocheilus anshuiensis | reverse complement strand
TGATTCCACTCACCTGTGTTTGTAATTATCCTGTGTTAATAAGTTCCTGTCTGTTCCTTAGTTCTTCATCGGGTCTACTTGTTGAACGTCATCCTTGTGTTCTGTGTCTCCTGTTGGATTATTAAAGACTGTCGTTTTGTGAAATCTCCACATCTCCTCGTTTCCTCGTTCCCTTGCTCCAACGGATTGTGAAAATAACACTAACCTAACACATTTTATAGTTACAAAATTAACTAAAATTATTATTATTGGCCTAAGTGGGCAAGCTTTGCCACCAGTGGCCACTCAGAAAAGTAGTGGATGTTTTTCATTAACACGTGCAGTCAGTTTTATTTTTACTTTTACTGGATGTCTGTTGAATACATGTTGGGTACTTTGTAGCCGAGACCACCTCTCACCCTCGGAAACGCATGAAACACCACGATAAAAGCTTCAAAGAGGACTAACAACAAGTGAACTGTGTAGACACAAGCAGTGTAGACAGAGCGACTGCTTGCCCCTTCTCAAAATATTAATCCCCTTTCAGACAAACTTGACCCCCAACATACACACACTCCCCTTTTCCGCTCCCATTAGGAGCCGAATGCATATCTACGGGCTGAGCTGGCCGTTGCCTAGTAACCGTGACCCTCATCAGCTAACACCAGTAACAACACAACATTCATTACATCCTCTGACTCATTTGTTGCTTAGTAATGCGACATTGTCCAAAAAGCATGTATTAGTGCACTTTAGCTGGAGTTTTAAAACCAAAGTTTTCAACAAAGAGTGCATTTCGGGTAAGACCTTATAGAATAAAATGAACATGAACGTATTCGGTAAATGCATTAGAAAAATAGATGTTTAAAAATTAATAATACAGAAATAATGCACAAAAGCAGTGCAATAATCAACAAAGCTAACTAATTATTATTATTTCATGTCTATGCATATGCTGTTTTTGTTTTGCAATCTAAATAGTATATTATATATAATAGTACTAAATAGTATAATATATATATATATATATATATATATATATGTGTGTGTGTGTGTGTGTGTGTGTGCGCGCGCGCACATATAGAGGTGTAACGGTACAGAAACATGACGGTTCGGTACATACCTTGGTTTTGACGTCACGGTTCGCTTCTAAATTATACAATTTCTATTTGTTGTTGAAATATATTCATTTTCACAGTGGCTGTCATAACTTGTTTCATAACAGATTTATTTAAACATACATTAAATAATTAGGACATCACTAACAGGTAAAATAAAATATGAGTATATAGTCTAATATTTCACAAAATGCTCTTCTCTAGACTTAATTTCTCTAGCAAACGAGCTGTTGACACTGATGACTTGCCTGAGGTAAATGAAATGCTACGTGACATTTTGTTTACAAGCTGTTTTAATGACGTCTTTCCACAGTTGAAACACTGATTGAGCGATTACATGAGATGTTCATTCACATTTATTTTGCATTAAAACTAGTAGTAAAGAGGAAGGGATGATCGCGCTCACTCGCGCTCCACGCTGCCATTTGAACTGAGGCATTTATATATCAAAGAGCATCAAAAACCGCATTTATTGTTGGAATTTCCTGAAAGAAAAGTGACATCATTTGAAGATGAAATTTAGAAACTTTCTTATCAAAAGTAACAATATATAAAAACTGGAAGTTTTCAATGAAGTTCCATTCATGCAGTAGTTGAAACAATGCTGTATTTGTTCGGTACACATGCATACCGAACCGAAAGACCCATACCGAAAATTTTCGGTACAAATACGTGTACCGTTACACCCCTAAAATATATATATATTTATTTATGCTTGTTTTGGGCCTTCTAGCTGTTAATATGTTATACATTCCTCACTTGAATGACTGTTATGTAAAGCGTGATTTATGCAAACAAGATTTTAAAGGGGTCATATGACGTTGCTAAAAAGAACATTAGAGAAACGACAAACAACAAGCGCTACTCGCGTTTGAATCATTAGTGGCAAATTCTTTAAATATAAAAAATGTACTTACAGGCTGTGAGTCAGAAGCGCCAGACTGTGCTTGCAAAGTTGGAACTGCCCCACTTTATAGAACAGCCTTTGAGCACAGACCCATTGTATGCTACTCTGCAGGTTCAGGAAACAGTCTTCCATAAAATGCGTCACACACGACGGGCTTGAGTGAGCGGAGGCGGGCGGCCTTGAGTGAGGAACGGCCGGCAGACTTGAGAACGGCGCGGCCGGCGGATTCGATGAAGGAGCGGCCGGCGGG